>NW_027591838.1:40000-72084 GCF_964213995.1 Mustelus asterias | reverse complement strand
AGCGAAGAGAGAGAAGAACAGAGCGAGAGAGAGAGACGGAGAGAGAGAGAGAGACAGAGCGAGAGAGAGAGACAGAGCGAGAGAGAGAGACAGAGAGAGAGAGAGAGAGAGGCGAGAGAGAGAGACAGAAGAGAGAGAGAGACAGAGCGAGAGAGAGAGACAGAGAGAGAGAGAGAGACAGAGTGAGAGAGAGAGACAGAGTGAGAGAGAGAGACAGAGAGAGAGAGAGAGACAGAGTGAGAGAGAGAGAGACAGAGTGAGAGAGAGAGAGACAGAGTGAGAGAGAGAGACAGAGTGAGAGAGAGAGACAGAGTGAGAGAGAGAGACAGAGAGAGAGAGGAGACAGAGAGAGAGAGAGAGACAGAGTGAGAGAGAGGACAGAGTGAGAGAGAGAGAGACAGAGCGAGAGAGAGAGACAGAGCGAGAGAGAGAGACAGAGAGAGAGAGAGAGACAGAGTGAGAGAGAGAGAGAGACAGAGTGAGAGAGAGAGAGACAGAGTGAGAGAGAGAGACAGAGTGAGAGAGAGAGACAGAGTGAGAGAGAGAGACAGAGTGAGAGAGAGAGACAGAGTGAGAGAGAGAGACAGAGTGAGAGAGAGAGAGACAGAGTGAGAGAGAGAAGACAGAGTGAGAGAGAGAGACAGAGTGAGAGAGAGAGACATCAGAGACAGAGACATGAATACCACAATCGAGTGAGAGAGAGAGAGAGAGACAGCAGGGACAGAGACATTAATACCACAATCTGTATTTCTGTGTGAGAGAGAGAGACATCAGGGACAGAGACATTAATACCACAATCTGTATTTCTGTGTGAGAGAGAGAGAGACATCAGGGACAGAGACATTAATACCACAATCTGTATTTCTGTGTGAGAGAGAGACATCAGGGACAGAGACATTAATACCACAATCTGTATTTCTGTGTGTGAGAGAGAGAGACATCAGGGACAGAGACATTAATACCACAATCTGTATTTCTGTGTGAGAGAGAGAGAGACATCAGGGACAGAGACATTAATACCACAATCTGTATTTCTGTGTGAGAGAGAGACATCAGGGACAGAGACATTAATACCACAATCTGTATTTCTGTGTGAGAGAGAGAGACATCAGGGACAGAGACATTAATACCACAATCTGTATTTCTGTGTGAGAGAGAGAGAGCATCAGGGACAGAGACATTAATACCACAATCTGTATTTCTGTGTGAGAGAGAGACATCAGGAAGGACAGAGACATTAATACCACAATCTGTATTTCTGTGTGTGAGAGAGAGACATCAGGGACAGAGACATTAATACCACAATCTGTATTTCTGTGTGAGAGAGAGAGAGACATCAGGGACAGAGACATTAATACCACAATCTGTATTTCTGTGTGAGAGAGAGACATCAGGGACAGAGACATTAATACCACAATCTGTATTTCTGTGTGAGAGAGAGAGACATCAGGGACAGAGACATTAATACCACAATCTGTATTTCTGTGTGAGAGAGAGAGACATCAGGGACAGAGACATTAATACCACAATCTGTATTTCTGTGTGAGAGAGACATCAGGGACAGAGACATTAATACCACAATCTGTATTTCTGTGGAGAGAGAGAGACATCAGGGACAGAGACATTAATACCACAATCTGTATTTCTGTGTGAGAGAGAGAGACATCAGGGACAGAGACATTAATACCACAATCTGTATTTCTGTGTGAGAGAGAGAGACATCAGGGACAGAGACATTAATACCACAATCTGTATTTCTGTGTGGGAGAGAGACATCAGGGACAGAGACATTAATACCACAATCTGTATTTCTGTGTAGAGAGAGAGAGACATCAGGGACAGAGACATTAATACCACAATCTGTATTTCTGTGTGTAGAGAGACATCAGGGACAGAGACATTAATACCACAATCTGTATTTCTGTGGTGTGGAGAGAGAGAGACATCAGGGACAGAGACATTAATACCACAATCTGTATTTCTGTGTGAGAGAGAGAGAGACATCAGGGACAGAGACATTAATACCACAATCTGTATTTCTGTGTGAGAGAGAGAGACATCAGGGACAGAGACATTAATACCACAATCTGTATTTCTGTGTGAGAGAGAGAGACATCAGGGACAGAGACATTAATACCACAATCTGTATTTCTGTGTGAGAGAGAGACATCAGGGACAGAGACATTAATACCACAATCTGTATTTCTGTGTGAGAGAGAGAGAGACATCAGGGACAGAGACATTAATACCACAATCTGTATTTCTGTGTGAGAGAGAGACATCAGGGACAGAGACATTAATACCACAATCTGTATTTCTGTGTGAGAGAGAGAGACATCAGGGACAGAGACATTAATACCACAATCTGTATTTCTGTGTGAGAGAGAGAGACATCAGGGACAGAGACATTAATACCACAATCTGTATTTCTGTGTGAGAGAGAGAGACATCAGGGACAGAGACATTAATACCACAATCTGTATTTCTGTGTGAGAGAGAGAGAGACATCAGGGACAGAGACATTAATACCACAATCTGTATTTCTGTGGAGAGTGAGAGAGAGACATCAGGGACAGAGACATTAATACCACAATCTGTATTTCTGTGTGAGAGAGAGACATCAGGGACAGAGACATTAATACCACAATCTGTATTTCTGTGTGAGAGAGAGAGAGACATCAGGGACAGAGACATTAATACCACAATCTGTATTTCTGTGTGTGAGAGAGAGACATCAGGGACAGAGACATTAATACCACAATCTGTATTTCTGTGTGAGAGAGGAGAGACATCAGGGACAGAGACATTAATACCACAATCTGTATTTCTGTGTGAGAGAGAGACATCAGGGACAGAGACATTAATACCACAATCTGTATTTCTGTGTGAAGAGAGAGACATCAGGGACAGAGACATTAATACCACAATCTGTATTTCTGTGTGAGAGAGAGAGACATCAGGGACAGAGACATTAATACCACAATCTGTATTTCTGTGTGAGAGAGACATCAGGGACAGAGACATTAATACCACAATCTGTATTTCTGTGTGAGAGAGAGAGACATCAGGGACAGAGACATTAATACCACAATCTGTATTTCTGTGTGAGAGAGAGAGACATCAGGGACAGAGACATTAATACCACAATCTGTATTTCTGTGTGAGAGAGAGACATCAGGGACAGAGACATTAATACCACAATCTGTATTTCTGTGTGAGAGAGAGAGACATCAGGGACAGAGACATTAATACCACAATCTGTATTTCTGTGTGAGAGAGAGAGAGACATCAGGGACAGAGACATTAATACCACAATCTGTATTTCTGTGTGAGAGAGAGACATCAGGGACAGAGACATTAATACCACAATCTGTATTTCTGTGTGTGTGAGAGAGACATCAGGGACAGAGACATTAATACCACAATCTGTATTTCTGTGTGAGAGAGAGAGAGACATCAGGGACAGAGACATTAATACCACAATCTGTATTTCTGTGTGAGAGAGAGACATCAGAGACAGAGACATTAACACCACAATCTGTATTTCTGTGTGAGAGAGAGAGAGACATCAGGGACAGAGACATTAATACCACAATCCGAATTTCTGTGTGAGAGAGACATCAGGGACAGAGACATTAATACCACAATCTGTATTTCTGTGTGAGAGAGACATCAGGGACAGAGACATTAATACCACAATCTGTATTTCTGTGAGAGAGAGAGACATCAGGAACAGAGACATTAATACCACAATCTGTATTTCTGTGAGAGAGAGAGAGAGACATCAGGGACAGAGACATTAATACCACAATCTGTATTTCTGTGAGAGAGAGAGAGAGAGACATCAGGGACAGAGATATTAATACCACAATCTGTATTTCTGTGAGAGAGAGAGAGAGACATCAGGGACAGAGACATTAATACCACAATCTGTATTTCTGTGTGAGAGAGAGAGACATCAGGGACAGAGACATTAATACCACAATCTGTATTTCTGTGTGTGAGAGACATCAGGGACAGAGACATTAATACCACAATCTGTATTTCTGTGTGTGAGAGAGAGAGACATCAGGGACAGAGACATTAATACCACAATCTGTATTTCTGTGTGAGAGAGAGAGAGACATCAGGGACAGAGACATTAATACCACAATCTGTATTTCTGTGTGTGAGAGACATCAGGGACAGAGACATTAATACCACAATCTGTATTTCTGTGTGAGAGAGAGAGAGACATCAGGGACAGAGACATTAATACCACAATCTGTATTTCTGTGTGTGAGAGACATCAGGGACAGAGACATTAATACCACAATCTGTATTTCTGTGTGAGAGAGAGAGACATCAGGGACAGAGACATTAATACCACAATCTGTATTTCTGTGTGTGTGAGAGAGACATCAGGGACAGAGACATTAATACCACAATCTGTATTTCTGTGAGAGAGAGAGACATCAGGAACAGAGACATTAATACCACAATCTGTATTTCTGTGAGAGAGAGAGAGAGACATCAGGGACAGAGACATTAATACCACAATCTGTATTTCTGTGTGAGAGAGAGAGAGAGAGACATCAGGGACAGAGACATTAATACCACAATCTGTATTTCTGTGAGAGAGAGAGAGAGACATCAGGGACAGAGACATTAATACCACAATCTGTATTTCTGTGTGAGAGAGAGAGACATCAGGGACAGAGACATTAATACCACAATCAGTATTTCTGTGTGAGGGAGACATCAGGGACAGAGACATTAATACCACAATCTGTATTTCTGTGTGAGAGAGAGACATCAGGGACAGAGACATTAATACCACAATCTGTATTTCTGTGTGTGAGAGAGAGACATCAGGGACAGAGACATTAATACCACAATCTGTATTTCTGTATGAGAGAGAGAGACATCAGGGACAGAGACATTAATACCACAATCAGTATTTCCGTGTGAGAGAGAGAGACATCAGGG
Source organism: Mustelus asterias (assembly GCF_964213995.1). Taxonomy (NCBI): domain Eukaryota; kingdom Metazoa; phylum Chordata; class Chondrichthyes; order Carcharhiniformes; family Triakidae; genus Mustelus; species Mustelus asterias. Next base: position 67,116 of record NW_027591838.1, on the reverse strand, counting down.
ACAGAGACATTAATACCACAATCGGTATTTCTGTGTGTGTGAGAGAGACATCAGGGACAGAGACATTAACACCACAATCTGTATTTCTGTGTGTGTGAGAGACATCAGGGACAGAGACATTAATACCACAATCTGTATTTCTGTGAGAGAGAGAGAGACATCAGGGACAGAGACATTAATACCACAATCTGTATTTCTGTGTGAGAGAGAGAGACATCAGGGACAGAGACATTAATACCACAATCTGTATTTCTGTGTGAGAGAGAGAGACATCAGGGACAGAGACATTAATACCACAATCTGTATTTCTGTGTGAGAGAGAGACATCAGGGACAGAGACATTAATACCACAATCTGTATTTCTGTGTGAGAGAGAGAGAGACATCAGGGACAGAGACATTAATACCACAATCTGTATTTCTGTGTGAGAGAGAGAGAGACATCAGGGACAGAGACATTAATACCACAATCTGTATTTCTGTGTGAGAGAGAGAGAGACATCAGGGACAGAGACATTAATACCACAATCTGTATTTCTGTGTGAGAGAGAGAGAGACATCAGAGACAGAGACATTAATACCACAATCTGTATTTCTGTGTGAGAGAGAGAGAGACATCAGGGACAGAGACATTAATACCACAATCTGTATTTCTGTGTGAGAGAGAGACATCAGGGACAGAGACATTAATACCACAATCTGTATTTCTGTGTGTGTGAGAGAGACATCAGGGACAGAGACATTAATACCACAATCTGTATTTCTGTGTGAGAGAGAGAGACATCAGGGACAGAGACATTAATACCACAATCTGTATTTCTGTGTGAGAGAGAGACATCAGGGACAGAGACATTAATACCACAATCTGTATTTCTGTGTGAGAGAGAGAGACATCAGGGACAGAGACATTAATACCACAATCTGTATTTCTGTGTGAGAGAGAGAGACATCAGGGACAGAGACATTAATACCACAATCTGTATTTCTGTGTGAGAGAGAGACATCAGGGACAGAGACATTAATACCACAATCTGTATTTCTGTGTGAGAGAGAGAGACATCAGGGACAGAGATATTAATACCACAATCTGTATTTCTGTGTGAGAGAGAGAGACATCAGGGACAGAGACATTAATACCACAATCTGTATTTCTGTGTGAGAGAGAGACATCAGGGACAGAGACATTAATACCACAATCTGTATTTCTGTGTGAGAGAGAGAGACATCAGGGACAGAGACATTCATACCACAATCTGTATTTCTGTGTGAGAGAGAGACATCAGGGACAGAGACATTAATACCACAATCTGTATTTCTGTGTGTGTGAGAGAGACATCAGGGACAGAGACATTAATACCACAATCTGTATTTCTGTGTGTGAGAGAGAGACATCAGGGACAGAGACATTAATACCACAATCTGTATTTCTGTGTGAGAGAGAGAGAGACATCAGGGACAGAGACATTAATACCACAATCTGTATTTCTGTGTGAGAGAGAGACATCAGGGACAGAGACATTAATACCACAATCTGTATTTCTGTGTGTGTGAGAGAGACATCAGGGACAGAGACATTAATACCACAATCTGTATTTCTGTGTGAGAGAGAGAGAGACATCAGGGACAGAGACATTAATACCACAATCTGTATTTCTGTGTGAGAGAGAGACATCAGAGACAGAGACATTAACACCACAATCTGTATTTCTGTGTGAGAGAGAGAGAGACATCAGGGACAGAGACATTAATACCACAATCCGAATTTCTGTGTGAGAGAGACATCAGGGACAGAGACATTAATACCACAATCTGTATTTCTGTGAGAGAGAGAGACATCAGGAACAGAGACATTAATACCACAATCTGTATTTCTGTGAGAGAGAGAGAGAGACATCAGGGACAGAGACATTAATACCACAATCTGTATTTCTGTGAGAGAGAGAGAGAGAGACATCAGGGACAGAGATATTAATACCACAATCTGTATTTCTGTGAGAGAGAGAGAGAGACATCAGGGACAGAGACATTAATACCACAATCTGTATTTCTGTGTGAGAGAGAGAGACATCAGGGACAGAGACATTAATACCACAATCTGTATTTCTGTGTGTGAGAGACATCAGGGACAGAGACATTAATACCACAATCTGTATTTCTGTGTGTGAGAGAGAGAGACATCAGGGACAGAGACATTAATACCACAATCTGTATTTCTGTGTGAGAGAGAGAGAGACATCAGGGACAGAGACATTAATACCACAATCTGTATTTCTGTGTGTGAGAGACATCAGGGACAGAGACATTAATACCACAATCTGTATTTCTGTGTGAGAGAGAGAGAGACATCAGGGACAGAGACATTAATACCACAATCTGTATTTCTGTGTGTGAGAGACATCAGGGACAGAGACATTAATACCACAATCTGTATTTCTGTGTGAGAGAGAGAGACATCAGGGACAGAGACATTAATACCACAATCTGTATTTCTGTGTGTGAGAGAGAGAGAGACATCAGGGACAGAGACATTAATACCACAATCTGTATTTCTGTGTGTGTGAGAGAGACATCAGGGACAGAGACATTAATACCACAATCTGTATTTCTGTGAGAGAGAGAGAGAGACATCAGGGACAGAGACATTAATACCACAATCTGTATTTCTGTGTGAGAGAGAGAGAGAGAGACATCAGGGACAGAGACATTAATACCACAATCTGTATTTCTGTGAGAGAGAGAGAGAGACATCAGGGACAGAGACATTAATACCACAATCTGTATTTCTGTGTGAGAGAGAGAGACATCAGGGACAGAGACATTAATACCACAATCTGTATTTCTGTATGAGAGAGAGAGACATCAGGGACAGAGACATTAATACCACAATCAGTATTTCCGTGTGAGAGAGAGAGACATCAGGGACAGAGACATTAATACCACAATCAGTATTTCTGTGTGAGGGAGACATCAGGGACAGAGACATTAATACCACAATCTGTATTTCTGTGTGAGAGAGAGAGACATCAGGGACAGAGACATTAATACCACAATCTGTATTTCTGTGTGTGAGAGAGACATCAGGGACAGAGACATTAATACCACAATCTGTATTTCTGTGTGAGAGAGAGACATCAGGGACAGAGACATTAATACCACAATCTGTATTTCTGTATGAGAGAGAGAGACATCAGGGACAGAGACATTAATACCACAATCTGTATTTCTGTGTGTGAGAGAGAGACATCAGGGACAGAGACATTAATACCACAATCTGTATTTCTGTATGAGAGAGAGAGACATCAGGGACAGAGACATTAATACCACAATCTGTATTTCTGTATGAGAGAGAGAGACATCAGGGACAGAGACATTAATACCACAATCAGTATTTCCGTGTGAGAGAGAGAGACATCAGGGACAGAGACGTTAATACCACAATCGGTATTTCTGTGTGTGTGAGAGAGACATCAGGGACAGAGACATTAACACCACAATCTGTATTTGTGTGTGTGTGAGAGACATCAGGGACAGAGACATTAATACCACAATCTGTATTTCTGTGAGAGAGAGAGAGACATCAGGGACAGAGACATTAATACCACAATCTGTATTTCTGTGTGAGAGAGAGAGACATCAGGGACAGAGACATTAATACCACAATCTGTATTTCTGTGTGAGAGAGAGAGACATCAGGGACAGAGACATTAATACCACAATCTGTATTTCTGTGTGTGAGAGACATCAGGGACAGAGACATTAATACCACAATCTGTATTTCTGTGTGTGAGAGAGAGACATCAGGGACAGAGACATTAATACCACAATCTGTATTTCTGTGTGAGAGAGAGACATCAGGGACAGAGACATTAATACCACAATCTGTATTTCTGTGTGAGAGAGAGACATCAGGGACAGAGACATTAATACCACAATCTGTATTTCTGTGTGAGAGAGAGAGAGACATCAGGGACAGAGACATTAATACCACAATCTGTATTTCTGTGAGAGAGAGAGAGAGAGAGAGACATCAGGGACAGAGATATTAATACCACAATCTGTATTTCTGTGAGAGAGAGAGAGAGACATCAGGGACAGAGACATTAATACCACAATCTGTATTTCTGTGTGAGAGAGAGAGACATCAGGGACAGAGACATTAATACCACAATCTGTATTTCTGTGTGTGAGAGACATCAGGGACAGAGACATTAATACCACAATCTGTATTTCTGTGTGTGAGAGAGAGAGACATCAGGGACAGAGACATTAATACCACAATCTGTATTTCTGTGTGAGAGAGAGAGAGACATCAGGGACAGAGACATTAATACCACAATCTGTATTTCTGTGTGTGAGAGACATCATAGAACATAGAACATAGAACATAGAAAGCCACAGCACAAACAGGCCCTTCGGCCCACAAGTTGCGCCGATCACATCCCCACCTCTAGGCCTATCTATAGCCCTCAATCCCATTAAATCCCATGTACTCATCCAGAAGTCTCTTAAAAGACCCCAACGAGTTTGCCTCCACCACCACCGACGTCAGCCGATTCCACTCACCCACCACACTCTGAGTGAAAAACCTACCCCTGACATCTCCTCTGTACCTACCCCCCAGCACCTTAAACCTGTGTCCTCTCGTAGCAACCATTTCAGCCCTTGGAAATAGCCTCTGGGAGTCTACCCTATCCAGACCTCTCAACATCTTGTAAACCTCTATCAGGTCACCTCTCATCCTTCGTCTCTCCAGGGAGAAGAGACCAAGCTCCCTCAACCTATCCTCATAAGGCATGCCCCCCAATCCAGGCAACATCCTTGTAAATCTCCTCTGCACCCTTTCAATGGCTTCAACATCTTTCCTGTAATGAGGTGACCAGAACTGCGCGCAGTACTCCAAGTGGGGTCTAACCAGGGTCCTATAAAGCTGCAGCATTATCTCCCGACTCCTAAACTCAATCCCTCGATTAATGAAGGCCAGTACGCCGTACGCCTTCTTGACCGCATCCTCCACTTGCGAGGCCGATTTAAGAGTCCTATGGACCCGGACCCCAAGGTCCTTCTGATCCTCTACACTGCTAAGAATGGTACCCTTCATATTATACTGCTGCTTCATCCCATTGGATCTGCCAAAATGGATCACCACACACTTATCCGGGTTGAAGTCCATCTGCCACTTCTCCGCCCAGTCTTGCATTCTATCTATGTCTCGCTGCAACTTCTGACATCCCTCCAAACTATCCACAACACCACCTACCTTGGTGTCGTCAGCAAACTTACCAACCCATCCCTCCACTTCCTCATCCAGGTCATTTATGAAAATGACAAACAGCAAGGGTCCCAGAACAGATCCCTGGGGCACTCCACTGGTCACTGACCTCCATGCAGAGAAAGACCCCTCCACAGCCACTCTCTGCCTTCTGCAGGCAAGCCAGTTCTGGATCCACAAGGCAACAGCCCCTTGGATCCCATGCCCTCTCACTTTCTCAAGAAGTCTTGCATGGGGGACCTTATCGAACGCCTTGCTGAAGTCCATATAGACCACATCCACCGCTCTTCCTTCGTCAATGTGTTTGGTCACATTTTCAAAGAACTCAACCAGGCTTGTAAGGCACGACCTGCCCTTGACAAAGCCGTGCTGACTACTTTTGATCATACTAAACTTCTCTAGATGATCATAAATCCTGTCTCTCAGGATCCTCTCCATCAACTTACCAACCACTGAGGTTAGACTCACCGGTCGGTAATTTCCCGGGCTGTCCCTGTTCCCTTTCTTGAATATAGGGACCACATCTGCAATCCTCCAATCCTCCGGAACCTCTCCCGTCTCCATCGACGATGCAAAGATCATCGCCAAAGGCTCCGCAATCTCCTCCCTCGCCTCCCACAGTAACCTGGGGTACATCCCATCCGGTCCCAGCGACTTACCAACCTTGATGCCATTCAATAGTTCCAACACATCCTCTTTCTTTATGTCCACATGCTCGATCCTTTCTGTCCACCGCAAACCAGCAGTACAACCACCCAGATCCCTTTCCACCGTGAATACCGAGGTAAAGTATTCATTAAGCAGCTCCGCCATTTCTAACGGTTCCGCACAAACTTTTCCCCCTTCACCTTTTAAGGGTCCTATGCCTTCACATCTCATCCTTTTACTCTTGACATATTTGTAGAAAGCCTTGGGATTCTCCTTAATCTTACCCGCCAAGGCCTTCTCATGACCCCTTCTCGCTCTCCTAATTTCCTTCTTAAGCTCCTTCCTACATCCCGTATACTCCTCTAAATCCTTAATACCTCCTAGCTCTCTGAACCTTCTGTACGCCTCTCTTTTCTTATTCACCAGGTTCATCACAACCTTCGTGCACCACGGTTCCCGTACCCTACCAACACCCCCCTGTCTCATCGGAACGTTGTCATGCAGAGCTCCAGACAAACATTCCTTGAAAATCCTCCACTTTCCTTCGGTACTTTTCCCCAAGAATGCCTCCTTCCAATTTACCCGTCTAATTTCCTCCCTGATGACACTGTATTTCCCTTTACTCCAGAGAAACACTTTCCTAGCCTGCCTGATCCTATCTCTTTCCAATGCTATCGTGAAGGAGATAGAATTATGATCGCTATCCCCAAGATGCTCACCCACTGAGAGATCCTCCACCTGTCCAGGTTCATTAGCCAGCACCAGATCAAGTACAGCCTCTCCTCTAGTAGGCTTATCCACATACTGTGTCAGGAAACTCTCCTGGACACACCTAACAAACTCCTCTCCATCCAAACCCCTAGCCCTAGGGATATTCCAATCTATGTTTGGGAAATTAAAATCTCCCATCACGACAACTCTGTTATTCCTACATCTCTCCAGGATCTGTTTCCCCATCTGCTCCTCAACATCTCTGTTACTATTGGGCGGCCTATAGAAAACACCCAGCAACGTTACCGACCCCTTCCTGTTCCTCACCTCCACCCACAGAGACTCCGTAGTCAATCCCTCCACGGCGTCCACCTTCTCTACAGCCGTGACACTATCCCTGATCAACAGTGCCACTCCCCCCCCTCTCTTGCCTCCCTCCCTGTCCTTCCTGAAACATCTAAAACCCGGCACCTGAAGCACCCAGTCCTGTCCCTGAGACATCCAAGTCTCCGTAATGGCCACCACATCACAATTCGAAGCAGCAATCCACGCTCTAAGCTCATCCACTTTATTCACTACACTCCTGGCATTGAAATAGACACATCTCAGACCTTCAGCCTGAGCACTTCCCTTCTCCATCACTCGTCTAACCTCCCTCTTACCCTGTTTACATTCCTTATCTATTTGCGAGCTAACCTCCTCGCTCTCAGTCCCCTCATTTCGATTCCCTCCCCCCAACCTTTCTAGTTTAAAGTCTCTCCAGTAGCCTTAGCTGAGAGAGAGAGACATCAGGGACAGAGACATGAATACCACAATCTGTATTTCTGTGTGAGAGAGAGAGAGACATCAGGGACAGAGACATTAATACCACAATCTGTATTTCTGTGTGTGAGAGACATCAGGGACAGAGACATTAATACCACAATCTGTATTTCTGTGTGAGAGAGAGAGACATCAGGGACAGAGACATTAATACCACAATCTGTATTTCTGTGTGTGAGAGAGAGAGAGACATCAGGGACAGAGACATTAATACCACAATCTGTATTTCTGTGTGTGTGAGAGAGACATCAGGGACAGAGACATTAATACCACAATCTGTATTTCTGTGTGAGAGAGAGAGAGACATCAGGGACAGAGACATTAATACCACAATCTGTATTTCTGTGTGTGAGAGACATCAGGGACAGAGACATTAATACCACAATCTGTATTTCTGTGTGAGAGAGAGAGAGACATCAGGGACAGAGACATTAATACCACAATCTGTATTTCTGTGTGTGAGAGACATCAGGGACAGAGACATTAATACCACAATCTGTATTTCTGTGTGAGAGAGAGAGACATCAGGGACAGAGACATTAATACCACAATCTGTATTTCTGTGAGAGAGAGAGAGAGACATCAGGGACAGAGACATTAATACCACAATCTGTATTTCTGTGTGAGAGAGAGAGAGAGAGACATCAGGGACAGAGACATTAATACCACAATCTGTATTTCTGTGAGAGAGAGAGAGAGACATCAGGGACAGAGACATTAATACCACAATCTGTATTTCTGTGTGAGAGAGAGAGACATCAGGGACAGAGACATTAATACCACAATCAGTATTTCTGTGTGAGAGAGACATCAGGGACAGAGACATTAATACCACAATCTGTATTTCTGTGTGAGAGAGAGACATCAGGGACAGAGACATTAATACCACAATCTGTATTTCTGTGTGTGAGAGAGAGACATCAGGGACAGAGACATTAATACCACAATCTGTATTTCTGTATGAGAGAGAGAGACATCAGGGACAGAGACATTAATACCACAATCTGTATTTCTGTGTGAGAGAGAGGGACATCAGGGACAGAGACATTAATACCATAATCTGTATTTCTGTGTGAGAGAGAGAGACATCAGGGACAGAGACATTAATACCACAATCTGTATTTCTGTGTGAGAGAGAGAGACATCAGGGACAGAGACATTAATACCACAATCTGTATTTCTGTGTGAGAGAGAGACATCAGGGACAGAGACATTAATACCACAATCTGTATTTCTGTGTGAGAGAGAGAGACATCAGGGACAGAGACATTAATACCACAATCTGTATTTCTGTGTGAGAGAGAGAGACATCAGGGACAGAGACATTAATACCACAATCTGTATTTCTGTGTGAGAGAGAGACATCAGGGACAGAGACATTAATACCACAATCTGTATTTCTGTGTGAGAGAGAGAGACATCAGGGACAGAGACATTAATACCACAATCTGTATTTCTGTGTGAGAGAGAGACATCAGGGACAGAGACATTAATACCACAATCTGTATTTCTGTGTGTGTGAGAGAGACATCAGGGACAGAGACATTAATACCACAATCTGTATTTCTGTGTGTGAGAGAGAGACATCAGGGACAGAGACATTAATACCACAATCTGTATTTCTGTGTGAGAGAGAGAGAGACATCAGGGACAGAGACATTAATACCACAATCTGTATTTCTGTGTGAGAGAGAGACATCAGGGACAGAGACATTAATACCACAATCTGTATTTCTGTGTGTGTGAGAGAGACATCAAGGACAGAGACATTAATACCACAATCTGTATTTCTGTGTGAGAGAGAGAGAGACATCAGGGACAGAGACATTAATACCACAATCTGTATTTCTGTGTGAGAGAGAGACATCAGAGACAGAGACATTAACACCACAATCTGTATTTCTGTGTGAGAGAGAGAGAGACATCAGGGACAGAGACATTAATACCACAATCTGTATTTCTGTGTGAGAGAGACATCAGGGACAGAGACATTAATACCACAATCTGTATTTCTGTGTGAGAGAGACATCAGGGACAGAGACATTAATACCACAATCTGTATTTCTGTGAGAGAGAGAGACATCAGGAACAGAGACATTAATACCACAATCTGTATTTCTGTGAGAGAGAGAGAGAGACATCAGGGACAGAGACATTAATACCACAATCTGTATTTCTGTGAGAGAGAGAGAGAGAGACATCAGGGACAGAGATATTAATACCACAATCTGTATTTCTGTGAGAGAGAGAGAGAGACATCAGGGACAGAGACATTAATACCACAATCTGTATTTCTGTGTGAGAGAGAGAGACATCAGGGACAGAGACATTAATACCACAATCTGTATTTCTGTGTGTGAGAGACATCAGGGACAGAGACATTAATACCACAATCTGTATTTCTGTGTGTGAGAGAGAGAGACATCAGGGACAGAGACATTAATACCACAATCTGTATTTCTGTGTGAGAGAGAGAGAGACATCAGGGACAGAGACATTAATACCACAATCTGTATTTCTGTGTGTGAGAGACATCAGGGACAGAGACATTAATACCACAATCTGTATTTCTGTGTGAGAGAGAGAGAGACATCAGGGACAGAGACATTAATACCACAATCTGTATTTCTGTGTGAGAGAGAGAGACATCAGGGACAGAGACATTAATACCACAATCTGTATTTCTGTGTGTGAGAGAGAGAGAGACATCAGGGACAGAGACATTAATACCACAATCTGTATTTCTGTGTGTGTGAGAGAGACATCAGGGACAGAGACATTAATACCACAATCTGTATTTCTGCGTGAGAGAGAGAGAGACATCAGGGACAGAGACATTAATACCACAATCTGTATTTCTGTGTGTGAGAGACATCAGGGACAGAGACATTAATACCACAATCTGTATTTCTGTGTGAGAGAGAGAGAGACATCAGGGACAGAGACATTAATACCACAATCTGTATTTCTGTGTGTGAGAGACATCAGGGACAGAGACATTAATACCACAATCTGTATTTCTGTGTGAGAGAGAGAGACATCAGGAACAGAGACATTAATACCACAATCTGTATTTCTGTGAGAGAGAGAGAGAGACATCAGGGACAGAGACATTAATACCACAATCTGTATTTCTGTGTGAGAGAGAGAGAGAGAGAGACATCAGGGACAGAGACATTAATACCACAATCTGTATTTCTGTGAGAGAGAGAGAGAGACATCAGGGACAGAGACATTAATACCACAATCTGTATTTCTGTGTGAGAGAGAGAGACATCAGGGACAGAGACATTAATACCACAATCAGTATTTCTGTGTGAGAGAGACATCAGGGACAGAGACATTAATACCACAATCTGTATTTCTGTGTGAGAGAGAGACATCAGGGACAGAGACATTAATACCACAATCTGTATTTCTGTGTGTGAGAGAGAGACATCAGGGACAGAGACATTAATACCACAATCTGTATTTCTGTATGAGAGAGAGAGACATCAGGGACAGAGACATTAATACCACAATCTGTATTTCCGTGTGAGAGAGAGAGACATCAGGGACAGAGACATTAATACCACAATCTGTATTTCTGTGTGTGTGAGAGAGACATCAGGGACAGAGACATTAACACCACAATCTGTATTTCTGTGTGTGTGAGAGACATCAGGGACAGAGACATTAATACCACAATCTGTATTTCTGTGAGAGAGAGAGAGACATCAGGGACAGAGACATTAATACCACAATCTGTATTTCTGTGTGAGAGAGAGAGACATCAGGGACAGAGACATTAATACCACAATCTGTATTTCTGTGTGAGAGAGAGAGACATCAGGGACAGAGACATTAATACCACAATCTGTATTTCTGTGTGTGAGAGACATCAGGGACAGAGACATTAATACCACAATCTGTATTTCTGTGTGTGAGAGAGAGACATCAGGGACAGAGACATTAATACCACAATCTGTATTTCTGTGTGAGAGAGAGACATCAGGGACAGAGACATTAATACCACAATCTGTATTTCTGTGTGAGAGAGAGACATCAGGGACAGAGACATTAGTACCACAATCTGTATTTCTGTGTGAGAGAGAGAGAGACATCAGGGACAGAGACATTAATACCACAATCTGTATTTCTGTGTGAGAGAGAGACATCAGGGACAGAGACATTAATACCACAATCTGTATTTCTGTGTGAGAGAGAGACATCAGGGACAGAGACATTAATACCACAATCTGTATTTCTGTGTGTGAGAGAGAGAGACATCAGGGACAGAGACATTAATACCACAATCTGTATTTCTGTGTGTGAGAGAAAGACATCAGGGACAGAGACATGAATACCACAATCTGTATTTCTGTGACAGATGAGGGGGCCCGGAGTCACTGACCCTCACCCTCTGTCCGCACTCACTGACCCTCACCCTCTGTCCGCACTCACTGACCCTCACCCTCTGTCCCCACTCACTGACCCTCACCCTCTGTCCCCACTCACTGACCCTCACCCTCTGTCCGCATTCACTGACCCTCACCCTCTGTCCCCACTCACTGACCCTCACCCTCTGTCCGCACTCACTGACCCTCACCCTCTGTCCCCACTCACTGACCCTCACCCTCTGTCCGCACTCACTGACTCTCACCCTCTGTCCGGAGTCACTGACCCTCACCCTCTGTCCCCACTCACTGACCCTCACCCTCTGTCCCCACTCACTGACCCTCACCCTCTGTCCGCACTCACTGACCCTCACCCTCTGTCCGGAGTCACTGACCCTCACCCTCTGTCCGCACTCACTGACCCTCACCCTCTGTCCACACTCACTGACCCTCACCCTCTGTCCGGAGTCAGTGACCCTCACCCTCTGTCCGGAGTCACTGACCCTCACCCTCTGTCCCCACTCACTGACCCTCACCCTCTGTCCCCACTCACTGACTCTCACCCTCTGTCCGCACTCACTGACCCTCACCCTCTGTCCGGAGTCACTGACCCTCACACTCTGTCCCCACTCACTGACCCTCAACCTCTGTCCGGAGTCACTGACCCTCACCCTCTGTCCGCACTCACTGACCCTCACCCTCTGTCCACACTCACTGACCCTCACCCTCTGTCCACACTCACTGACCCTCACCCTCTGTCCGCACTCACTGACCCTCACCCTCTGTCCACACTCACTGACCCTCACCCTCTGTCCGGAGTCACTGACCCTCACCCTCTGTCCGCACTCACTGACCCTCACCCTCTGTCCGCACTCACTGACCCTCACCCTCTGTCCGCACTCACTGACCCTCACCCTCTGTCCGGAGCCACTGACCCTCACCCTCTGTCCGCACTCACTGACCCTCACCCTCTGTCCGCACTCACTGACCCTCACCCTCTGTCCACACTCACTGACCCTCACCCTCTGTCCGCACTCACTGACCCTCACCCTCTGTCCACACTCACTGACCCTCACCCTCTGTCCGGAGTCACTGACCCTCACCCTCTGTCCGCACTCACTGACCCTCACCCTCTGTCCGCACTCACTGACCCTCACCCTCTGTCCGCACTCACTGACCCTCACCCTCTGTCCGGAGTCACTGACCCTCACCCTCTGTCCCCACTCACTGACCCTCACCCTCTGTCCCCACTCACTGACCCTCACCCTCTGTCCGGAGTCACTGACCCTCACCCTCTGTCCCCACTCACTGACCCTCACCCTCTGTCCGCACTCACTGACCCTCACCTTCTGTCCGCACTCACTGACCCTCACCCTCTGTCCGCACTCACTGACCCTCACCCTCTGTCCGCACTCACTGACCCTCACCCTCTGTCCGCACTCACTGACCCTCACCCTCTGTCCGCACTCACTGACCCTCACCCTCTGTCCGGAGTCACTGACCCTCACCCTCTGTCCCCACTCACTGACCCTCACCCTCTGTCCACACTCACTGACCCTCACCCTCTGTCCCCACTCACTGACCCTCACCCTCTGTCTGCACTCACTGACCCTCACCCTCTGTCTGCACTCATTGACCCTCACCCTCTGTCCACACTCACTGACCCTCACCCTCTGTCCACACTCACTGACCCTCACCCTCTGTCCACACTCACTGACCCTCACCCTCTGTCCGCACTCACTGACCCTCACCCTCTGTCCGGAGTCACTGACCCTCACCCTCTGTCCCCACTCACTGACCCTCACCCTCTGTCCCCACTCACTGACCCTCACCCTCTGTCCGGAGTCACTGACCCTCACCCTCTGTCCGCACTCACTGACCCTCACCCTCTGTCCGCACTCACTGACCCTCACCCTCTGTCCGGAGTCACTGACCCTCACCCTCTGTCCGCACTCACTGACCCTCACCCTCTGTCCGCACTCACTGACCCTCACCCTCTGTCCGCACTCAATGACCCTCACCCTCTGTCCGGAGTCACTGACCCTCACGCTCTGTCCGCACTCACTGACCCTCACCCCCTGTCCGCACTCACTGACCCTCACACTCTGTCCGCACTCACTGACCCTCACCCGCTGTCCGGAGTCACTGACCCTCACCCTCTGTCCGCACTCACTGACCCTCACCCTCTGTCCGCACTCACTGACCCTCACCCTCTGTCCGCACTCACTGACCCTCACCCTCTGTCCGCACTCACTGACCCTCACCCTCTGTCCACACTCACTGACCCTCACCCTCTGTCCGGAGTCACTGACCCTCACCCTCTGTCCACACTCACTGACCCTCACCCTCTGTCCGCACTCACTGACCCTCACCCTCTGTCCGGAGTCACTGACCCTCACCCTCTGTCCACACTCACTGACCCTCACCCTCTGTCCGGAGACACTGACCCTCACCCTCTGTCCGCACTCACTGACCCTCACCCTCTGTCCGGAGTCACTGACCCTCACCCTCTGTCCGCACTCACTGACCCTCACCCTCTGTCCGGAGTCGCTGACCCTCACCCTCTGTCCACACTCACTGACCCTCACCCTCTGTCCGGAGTCACTGACCCTCACCCTCTGTCCGGAATCACTGACCCTCACCCTCTGTCCACACTCACTGACCCTCACCCTCTGTCCGCACTCACTGACCCTCACCCTCTGTCCGGAATCACTGACCCTCACCCTCTGTCCGCACTCACTGACCCTCATCCTCTGTCCGCACTCCCTGACCCTCACCCTCTGTCCGCACTCACTGACCCTCACCCTCTGTCCGCACTCACTGACCCTCACCCTCTGTCCACACTCACTGACCCTCACCCTCTGTCCGGAATCACTGACCCTCACCCTCTGTCCACACTCACTGACCCTCACCCTCTGTCCGCACTCACTGACCCTCACCCTCTGTCCACACTCACTGACCCTCACCCTCTGTCCGCACTCACTGACCCTCACCCTCTGTCCCCACTCACTGACCCTCACCCTCTGTCCGGAGTCACTGACCCTCACCCTCTGTCCGCACTCACTGACCCTCACCCTCTGTCCGGAGTCACTGACCCTCACCCTCTGTCCACACTCACTGACCCTCACCCTCTGTCCACACTCACTGACCCTCACCCTCTGTCCGCACTCACTGACCCTCACCCTCTGTCCACACTTACTGACCCTCACCCTCTGTCCGCACTCACTGACCCTCACCCTCTGTCCGCACTCACTGACCCTCATCCTCTGTCCGCACTCACTGACCCTCACCCTCTGTCCGCACTCACTGACCCTCACCCTCTGTCCGGAGTCACTGACCCTCACCCTCTGTCCGCACTCACTGACCCTCACCCTCTGTCCGCACTCACTGACCCTCACCCTCTGTCCGGAATCACTGGCCCTCACCCTCTGTCCGCACTCACAAACCCTCACCCTCTGTCCGGAGTCACTGACCCTCACCCTCTGTCCGCACTCACTGACCCTCACCCTCTGTCCGGAGTCACTGACCCTCACCCTCTGTCCGGAGTCACTGACCCTCACCCTCTGTCCCCACTCACTGACCCTCACCCTCTGTCCCCACTCACTGACCCTCACCCTCTGTCCCCACTCACTGACCATCACCCTCTGTCCGCACTCACTGACCCTCACCCTCTGTCCGCACTCACTGACCCTCACCCTCTGTCCACACTCACTGACCCTCACCCTCTGTCCGGAGTCACTGACCCTCACCCTCTGTCCCCACTCACTGACCCTCACCCTCTGTCCGGAGTCACTGACCGTCACCCTCTGTCCGGAGTCACTGACCCTCACCCTCTGTCCCCACTCACTGACCCTCACCCTCTGTCCGCACTCACTGACCCTCACCCTCTGTCCACACTCACTGACCCTCACCCTCTGTCTGGAGTCACTGACCCTCACCCTCTGTCCCCACTCACTGACCCTCACCCTCTGTCCGGAGTCACTGACCCTCACCCTCTGTCCGGAGTCACTGACCCTCACCCTCTGTCCGGAGTCACTGACCCTCACCCTCTGTCCACACTCACTGACCCTCACCCTCTGTCCGGAGTCACTGACCCTCACCCTCTGTCCACACTCACTGACCCTCACCCTCTGTCCGCACTCACTGACCCTCACCCTCTGTCCGGAGTCACTGACACTCACCCTCTGTCCGGAGTCACTGACCCTCACCCTCTGTCCCCACTCACTGACCCTCACCCTCTGTCCGCACTCACTGACCCTCACCCTCTGTCCGCACTCACTGACCCTCACCCTCTGTCCGCACTCACTGACCCTCACCCTCTGTCCGGAGTCACTGACCCTCACCCTCTGTCCGCACTCACTGACCCTCACCCTCTGTCCGCACTCACTGACCCTCACCCTCTGTCCCCACTCACTGACCCTCACCCTCTGTCCGCACTCACTGACCCTCACCCTCTGTCCGCACTCACAAACCCTCACCCTCTGTCCGGAGTCACTGACCCTCACCCTCTGTCCCCACTCACTGACCCTCACCCTCTGTCCGGAGTCACTGACCCTCACCCTCTGTCCGCACTCACTGACCCTCACCCTCTGTCCGCACTCACTGACCCTCACCCTCTGTCCGCACTCACAAACCCTCACCCTCTGTCCGGAGTCACTGACCCTCACCCTCTGTCCGCACTCACTGACCCTCACCCTCTGTCCACACTCACTGACCCTCACCCTCTGTCCGCACTCACTGACCCTCACCCTCTGTCCGGAGTCACTGACCCTCACCCTCTGTCCGGAGTCACTGACCCTCACCCTCTGTCCCCACTCACTGACCCTCACCCTCTGTCCCCACTCACTGACCCTCACCCTCTGTCCCCACTCACTGACCCTCACCCTCTGTCCGCACTCACTGACCCTCACCATCTGTCCGGAGTCACTGACCCTCACCCTCTGTACGGAGTCACTGACCCTCACCCTCTGTCCGGAGTCACTGACCCTCACCCTCTGTCCGCACTCACTGACCGTCACCCTCTGTCCGGAGTCACTGACCCTCACCCTCTGTCCGGAGTCACTGACCCTCACCCTCTGTCCGGAGTCACTGACCCTCACCCTCTGTCCGGAGTCACTGACACTCACCCTCTGTCCGGAGCCACTGACCCTCACCCTCTGTCCGGAGTCACTGACCCTCACCCTCTGTCCACACTCACTGACCCTCACCCTCTGTCCGGAGTCACTGACCCTCACCCTCTGTCCGCACTCACTGACCCTCACCCTCTGTCCACACTCACTGACCCTCACCCTCTGTCCGGAGTCACTGACCCTCACCCTCTGTCTGGAGTCACTGACCCTCACCCGCTGTCCGCACTCACTGGCCCTCACCCTCTGTCCGCACTCACTGACCCTCACCCTCTGTCCGCACTCACTGACCCTCACCCTCTGTCCGGAGTCACTGACCCTCACCCTCTGTCCACACTCACTGACCCTCACCCTCTGTCCGGAGTCACTGACCCTCACCCGCTGTCCACACTCACTGACCCTCACCCTCTGACCGGAGTCACTGACCCTCACCCTCTGCCCCCACTCACTGACCCTCACCCTCTGTCCGGAGTCACTGACCCTCACCCTCTGTCCGGAGTCACTGACCCTCACCCTCTGCCCCCACTCACTGACCCTCACCCTCTGTCCGCACTCACTGACCCTCACCCTCTGTCCGCACCCACTGACCCTCACCCTCTGTCCGCACTCACTGACCCTCACCCTCTGTCCGCACTCACTGACCCTCACCCTCTGTCCGCACTCACTGACCCTCACCCTCTGTCCGGAGTCACTGACCCTCACCCTCTGTCCAGAGTCACTGACCCTCACCCTCTGTCCGGAATCACTGACCGTCACCCTCTGTCCCCACTCACTGACCCTCACCCTCTGTCCGGAGTCACTGACCCTCACCCTCTGTCCCCACTCACTGACCCTCACCCTCTGTCCACACTCACTGACCCTCACCCTCTGTCCCCACTCACTGACCCTCACCCTCTGTCCGCACTCACTGACCCTCGCCCTCTGTCCGGAGTCACTGACCGTCACCCTCTGTCCGGAGTCACTGACCCTCACCCTCTGTCCCCACTCACTGACCCTCACCCTCTGTCCGCACTCACTGACCCTCACCCTCTGTCCACACTCACTGACCCTCACCCTCTGTCCGGAGTCACTGACCCTCACCCTCTGTCCCCACTCACTGTCCCTCACCCTCTGTCCGGAGTCACTGACCCTCACCCTCTGTCCGGAGTCACTGACCCTCACCCTCTGTCCGGAGTCACTGACCCTCACCCTCTGTCCGCACTCACTGACCCTCACCCTCTGTCCGCACTCACTGACCCTCACCCTCTGTCCCCACTCACTGACCCTCACCCTCTGTCCGGAGTCACTGACCCTCACCCTCTGTCCGCACTCACTGACCCTCACCCGCTGTCCGGAGTCACTGACCCTCACCTTCTGTCCCCACTCACTGACCCTCACCCTCTGTCCGCACTCACTGACCCTCACCCTCTGTCCGCACTCACTGACCCTCACCCTCTGTCCGCACTCACTGACCCTCACCCTCTGTCCGGAGTCACTGACCCTCACCCTCTGTCCACACTCACTGACCCTCACCCTCTGTCCGGAGTCACTGACCATCACCCTCTGTCCGCACTCACTGACCCTCACCCTCTGTCCGGAGTCACTGACCCTCACCCTCTGTCCGGAGTCACTGACCCTCACCCTCTGTCCGCACTCACTGACCCTCACCCTCTGTCCGCACTCACTGACCCTCACCCTCTGTCCGCACTCACTGACCCTCACCCTCTGTCCGGAGTCACTGACCCTCACCCTCTGTCCGCACTCACTGACCCTCACCCTCTGTCCGCACTCACTGACCCTCACCCTCTGTCCGGAGTCACTGACCCTCACCCTCTGTCCGGAGTCACTGACCCTCACCCTCTGTCCGCACTCACTGACCCTCACCCTCTGTCCGCACTCACTGACCCTCACCCTCTGTCCGGAGTCACTGACCCTCACCCTCTGTCCGGAGTCACTGACCGTCACCCTCTCTCCGGAGTCACTGACCCTCACCCTCTGTCCGCACTCACTGACCCTCACCCTCTGTCCCCACTCACTGACCCTCACCCTCTGTCCGCACTCACTGACCCTCACCCTCTGTCCGCACTCACTGACCCTCACCCTCTGTCCGGAGTCACTGACCCTCACCCTCTGTCCGGAGTCACTGACCCTCACCCTCTGTCCGCACTCACTGACCCTCACCCTCTGTCCCCACTCACTGACCCTCACCCTCTGTCCGCACTCACTGACCCTCACCCTCTGTCCCCACTCACTGACCCTCACCCTCTGTCCCCACTCACTGACCCTCACCCTCTGTCCGGAGTCACTGACCCTCACCCTCTGTCCGCACTCACTGACCGTCACCCTCTGTCCGGAGTCACTGACCCTCACCCTCTGTCCGGAGTCACTGACCCTCACCCTCTGTCCACACTCACTGACCCTCACCCTCTGTCCGGTGTCACTGACCCTCACCCTCTGTCTGGAGTCACTGACCCTCACCCGCTGTCCGCACTCACTGACCCTCACCCTCTGTCCGCACTCACTGACCCTCACCCTCTGTCCGCACTCACTGACCCTCACCCTCTGTCCGCACTCACTGACCCTCACCCTATGTCCGCACTCACTGACCCTCACCCTCTGTCCGCACTCACTGACCCTCACCCTCTGTCCGCACTCACTGACCCTCACCCTCTGTCCGGAGTCACTGACCCTCACCCTCTGCCCCCACTCACTGACCCTCACCCTCTGTCCGGAGTCACTGACCCTCACCCTCTGTCCGTACTCACTGACCCTCACCCTCTGTCCGCACTCACTGACCCTCACCCTCTGTCCGCACTCACTGACCCTCACCCTCTGTCCGGAGTCACTGACCCTCACCCTCTGTCCGGAGTCACTGACCCTCACCCTCTGTCCGGAATCACTGACCCTCACCCTCTGTCCGCACTCACTGACCCTCACCCTCTGTCCGCACTCACTGACCCTCACCCTCTGTCCGGAGTCACTGACCCTCACCCTCTGTCCGCACTCACTGACCCTCACCCTCTGTCCGCACTCACTGACCCTCACCCTCTGTCCACACTCACTGACCCTCACTCTGTCTGCACTCACTGACCCTCACCCTCTGTCCGCACTCACTGACCCTCACCCTCTGTCCGCACTCACTGACCCTCACCCTCTGTCCGCACTCACTGACCCTCACCCTCTGTCCGCACTCACTGACCCTCACCCTCTGTCCGGAGTCACTGACCCTCACCCTCTGTCCGGAGTCACTGACCCTCACCCTCTGTCCCCACTCACTGACCCTCACCCTCTGTCCGTACTCACTGACCCTCACCCTCTGTCCGCACTCACTGAC
This sequence comes from Mustelus asterias, assembly GCF_964213995.1. Taxonomy (NCBI): domain Eukaryota; kingdom Metazoa; phylum Chordata; class Chondrichthyes; order Carcharhiniformes; family Triakidae; genus Mustelus; species Mustelus asterias. The sequence continues at coordinate 46,852 of NW_027591838.1, read as the reverse complement.
CCTCACCCTCTGTCCGCACTCACTGACCCTCACCCTCTGTCCGGAGTCACTGACCCTCACCCTCTGTCCGGAGTCACTGACCCTCACCCTCTGTCCGGAATCACTGACCCTCACCCTCTGTCCCCACTCACTGACCCTCACCCTCTGTCCACACTCACTGACCCTCACCCTCTGTCCACACTCACTGACCCTCACCCTCTGTCCGCACTCACTGACCCTCACCCTCTGTCCGCACTCACTGACCCTCACCCTCTGTCCGCACTCACTGACCCTCACCCTCTGTCTGGAGTCACTGACTCTCACCCTCTGTCCGGAGTCACTGACCCTCACCCTCTGTCCCCACTCACTGACCCTCACCCTCTGTCCGCACTCACTGACCCTCACCCTCTGTCCACACTCACTGACCCTCACCCTCTGTCCGGAGCCACTGACCCTCACCCTCTGTCCGCACTCACTGACCCTCACCCTCTGTCCGCACTCACTGACCCTCACCCTCTGTCCGGAGTCACTGACCCTCACCCTCTGCCCCCACTCACTGACCCTCACCCTCTGTCCGCACTCACTGACCCTCACCCTCTGTCCGCACTCACTGACCCTCACCCTCTGTCCACACTCACTGACCCTCACCCTCTGTCCGGAGTCACTGACCCTCACCCTCTGTCCGGAGTCACTGACCCTCACCCTCTGTCCGGAGTCACTGACCCTCACCCTCTGTCCGGAATCACTGACCCTCACCCTCTGTCCCCACTCACTGACCCTCACCCTCTGTCCGCACTCACTGACCCTCACCCTCTGTCCGGAGTCACTGACCCTCACCCTCTGTCCAGAGTCACTGACCCTCACCCTCTGTCCCCACTCACTGACCCTCACCCTCTGTCCGCACTCACTGACCCTCACCCTCTGTCCACACTCACTGACCCTCACCCTCTGTCCGGAGTCACTGACCCTCACCCTCTGTCCCCACTCACTGACCCTCACCCTCTGTCCGCACTCACTGACCCTCACCCTCTGTCCGGAGTCACTGACCCTCACCCTCTGTCCGCACCCACTGACCCTCACCGTCTGTCCGCACTCACTGACCCTCACCCTCTGTCCACACTCACTGACCCTCACCCTCTGTCCGCACTCACTGACCCTCACCCTCTGTCCGCACTCACTGACCCTCACCCTCTGTCCGCACTCACTGACCCTCACCCTCTGTCCACACTCACTGACCCTCACCCTCTGTCCACACTCACTGACCCTCACCCTCTGTCCGCACTCACTGACCCTCACCCTCTGTCCACACTCACTGACCCTCACCCTCTGTCCGCACTCACTGACCCTCACCCTCTGTCCGGAGTCACTGACCCTCACCCTCTGTCCGGAGTCACTGACCCTCACCCTCTGTCCGGAGTCACTGACCCTCACCCTCTGTCCGGAATCACTGACCCTCACCCTCTGTCCGCACTCACTGACCCTCACCCTCTGTCCGCCCTCACAGACCCTCACCCTCTGTCCACACTCACTGACCCTCACCCTCTGTCCACACTCACTGACCCTCACCCTCTGTCCCCACTCACTGACCCTCACCCTCTGTCCACACTCACTGACCCTCACCCTCTGTCCGCACTCACTGACCCTCACCCTCTGTCCGCACTCACTGACCCTCACCCTCTGTCCGCACTCACTGACCCTCATCCTCTGTCCGGAGTCACTGACCCTCACCCTCTGTCCGCACTCACTGACCCTCACCCTCTGTCCGCACTCACTGACCCTCACCCGCTGTCCGGAGTCACTGTCCCTCACCCTCTGTCCGCACTCACTGACCCTCACCCGCTGTCCGGAGTCACTGACCCTCACCCTCTGTCCCCACTCACTGACCCTCACCCTCTGTCCGCACTCACTGACCCTCACCCTCTGTCCGCACTCACTGACCCTCACCCTCTGTCCCCACTCACTGACCCTCACCCTCTGTCCGCACTCACTGACCCTCACCCTCTGTCCGCACTCACTGACCCTCATCCTCTGTCCGGAGTCACTGACCCTCACCCTCTGTCCGGAGTCACTGACCCTCACCCTCTGTCCACACTCACTGACCCTCACCCTCTGTCCACACTCACTGACCCTCACCCTCTGTCCGCACTCACTGACACTCACCCTCTGTCCGCACTCACTGACCCTCACCCTCTGTCCGGAGTCACTGACCCTCACCCTCTGTCCGGAGTCACTGACCCTCACCCTCTGTCCCCACTCACTGACCCTCACCCTCTGTCCGCACTCACTGACCCTCACCCTCTGTCCGGAGTCACTGACCCTCACCCTCTGTCCGGAGTCACTGACCCTCACCCTCTGTCCGGAGTCACTGACCCTCACCCTCTGTCCGCACTCACTGACCCTCACCCTCTGTCCGGAGTCACTGACCCTCACCCTCTGTCCGCACTCACTGACCCTCACCCTCTGTCCGGAGTCACTGACCCTCACCCTCTGTCCGCATTCACTGACCCTCACCCTCTGTCCGCACTCACTGACCCTCACCCTCTGTCCAGAGTCACTGACCCTCACCCTCTGTCCGGAGTCACTGACCCTCACCCTCTGTCCACACTCACTGACCCTCACCCTCTGTCCGGAGTCACTGACCCTCACCCTCTGTCCGGAGTCACTGACCCTCACCCTCTGTCCGCACTCACTGACCCTCACCCTCTGTCCGGAGTCACTGACCCTCACCCTCTGTCCGGAGTCACTGACCCTCACCCTCTGTCCGCACTCACTGACCCTCACCCTCTGTCCGCACTCACTGACCCTCACCCTCTGTCCGCACTCACTGACCCTCACCCTCTGTCCGGAGTCACTGACCCTCACCCTCTGTCCGGAGTCACTGACCCTCACCCTCTGTCCGGAGTCACTGACCCTCACCCTCTGTCCGCACTCACTGACCCTCACCCTCTGTCCGGAGTCACTGACCCTCACCCTCTGTCCGCACTCACTGACCCTCACCCTCTGTCCGGAGTCACTGACCCTCACCCTCTGTCCGGAGTCACTGACCCTCACCCTCTGTCCGGAGTCACTGACCCTCACCCTCTGTCCACACTCACTGACCCTCACCCTCTGTCCGGAGTCACTGACCCTCACCCTCTGTCCGGAGTCACTGACCCTCACCCTCTGTCCGCACTCACTGACCCTCACCCTCTGTCCGCACTCACTGACCCTCACCCTCTGTCCGGAGTCACTGACCCTTACCCTCCGTCCGGAGTCACTGACCCTCACCCTCTGTCCGGAGTCACTGACCCTCACCCTCTGTCCGCACTCACTGACCCTCACCCTCTGTCCGCACTCACTGACCCTCACCCTCTGTCCGGTGTCACTGACCCTCACCCTCTGTCCGGAGTCACTGACCCTCACCCTCTGTCCGGAGTCACTGACCCTCACCCTCTGTCCGGAGTCACTGACCCTCACCCTCTGTCCGGAGTCACTGACCCTCACCCTCTGTCCGCACTCACTGACCCTCACCCTCTGTCCGCACTCACTGACCCTCACCCTCTGTCCGCACTCACTGACCCTCACCCTCTGTCCCCACTCACTGACCCTCACCCTCTGTCCGGAGTCACTGACCCTCACCCTCTGTCCGCACTCACTGACCCTCACCCTCTGTCCGCACTCACTGACCCTCACCCTCTGTCCGCACTCACTGACCCTCACCCTCTGTCCGCACTCACTGACCCTCACCCTCTGTCCCCACTCACTGACCCTCACCCTCTGTCCACACTCACTGACCCTCACCCTCTGTCCGCACTCACTGACCCTCACCCTCTGTCCGGAGTCACTGACCCTCACCCTCTGTCCGGAGTCACTGACCCTCACCCTCTGTCCGGAGTACTGACCCTCACCCTCTGTCCGCACTCACTGACCCTCACCCTCTGTCCGCACTCACTGACCCTCACCCTCTGTCCACACTCACTGACCCTCACCCGCTGTCCGGAGTCACTGACCTTCACCCTCTGTCCACACTCACTGACCCTCACCCGCTGTCCGGAGTCACTGACCCTCACCCTCTGTCCACACTCACTGACCCTCACCCTCTGTCCACACTCACTGACCCTCACCCTCTGTCCCCACTCACTGACCCTCACCCTCTGTCCACACTCACTGACCCTCACCCGCTGTCCGGAGTCACTGACCCTCACCCTCTGTCCACACTCACTGACCCTCACCCGCTGTCCGGAGTCACTGACCTTCACCCTCTGTCCACACTCACTGACCCTCACCCGCTGTCCGGAGTCACTGACCCTCACCCTCTGTCCCCACTCACTGACCCTCACCCTCTGTCCGCACTCACTGACCCTCACCCTCTGTCCCCACTCACTGACCCTCACCCTCTGTCCACACTCACTGACCCTCACCCTCTGTCCGCACTCACTGACCCTCACCCTCTGTCCGGAGTCACTGACCCTCACCCTCTGTCCGGAGTCACTGACCCTCACCCTCTGTCCGGAGTACTGACCCTCACCCTCTGTCCGCACTCACTGACCCTCACCCTCTGTCCGGAGTCACTGACCCTCACCCTCTGTCCACACTCACTGACCCTCACCCGCTGTCCGGAGTCACTGACCTTCACCCTCTGTCCACACTCACTGACCCTCACCCGCTGTCCGGAGTCACTGACCCTCACCCTCTGTCCACACTCACTGACCCTCACCCTCTGTCCACACTCACTGACCCTCACCCGCTGTCCGGAGTCACTGACCCTCACCCTCTGTCCACACTCACTGACCCTCACCCGCTGTCCGGAGTCACTGACCTTCACCCTCTGTCCACACTCACTGACCCTCACCCGCTGTCCGGAGTCACTGACCCTCACCCTCTGTCCACACTCACTGACCCTCACCCTCTGTCCACACTCACTGACCCTCACCCGCTGTCCGGAGTCACTGACCCTCACCCTCTGTCCACACTCACTGACCCTCACCCGCTGTCCGGAGTCCCTGACCTTCACCCTCTGTCCACACTCACTGACCCTCACCCGCTGTCCGGAGTCACTGACCCTCACCCTCTGTCCACACTCACTGACCCTCACCCTCTGTCCACACTCACTGACCCTCACCCGCTGTCCGGAGTCACTGACCCTCACCCTCTGTCCACACTCACTGACCCTCACCCGCTGTCCGGAGTCACTGACCTTCACCCTCTGTCCACACTCACTGACCCTCACCCGCTGTCCGGAGTCACTGACCCTCACCCTCTGTCCACACTCACTGACCCTCACCCTCTGTCCACACTCACTGACCCTCACCTGCTGTCCGGAGTCACTGACCCTCACCCTCTGTCCACACTCACTGACCCTCACCCGCTGTCCGGAGTCACTGACCTTCACCCTCTGTCCACACTCACTGACCCTCACCCGCTGTCCGGAGTCACTGACCCTCACCCTCTGTCCCCACTCACTGACCCTCACCCTCTGTCCGCACTCACTGACCCTCACCCTCTGTCCGCACTCACTGACCCTCACCCTCTGTCCGCACTCACTGACCCTCACCCGCTGTCCGGAGTCACTGACCCTCACCCTCTGTCCGGAGTCACTGACCCTCACCCTCTGTCCGCACTCACTGACCCTCACCCGCTGTCCGGAGTCACTGACCCTCACCCTCTGTCCGCACTCACTGACCCTCACCCTCTGTCCGCACTCACTGACCCTCACCCTCTGTCCGCACTCACTGACCCTCACCCTCTGTCCAGAGTCACTGACCCTCACCCTCTGTCCGCACTCACTGACCCTCACCCGCTGTCCGGAGTCACTGACCCTCACCCTCTGTCCCCACTCACTGACCCTCACCCTCTGTCCGGAGTCACTGACCCTCACCCTCTGTCCGGTGCCGTTTCCTTGGCAACCGGCGGTTGTCAGATGGGGGCGCGCTCCGTGGTCAGGCGTTCTGCGCATGCGGACCGGAGGTACCGCCCCTTAGTGCGCATGCGTACCCCCCACCTCCGATGTTGACGTTGTGCGCATGTCTGCTCCTGTGTCCGCCTGTTAATGCGCATGCGTGATCACGTGTGAACCCCGCCCCTGACGGTCACACACATGCGCTCCTCCACTCTGGTGCCATGCCCTCCAATGGGCTGATGTGGGGAGTCCTGTTGATGGGAATGCCAGCAGCATGGCTCCCTGTCCAATGCTTCTCTCCAGTTACATTTACACTGGTGTGCAGAGGACAGTCTCCATGTTTGTGCATCATATAAAGTTTGGAAGCGTTGTAATCTGTGAGGACAGTGTAGACCTTCGAAAGGACACAGGGAAATTGGCGGTGAGGCGGCAGAAATTCACGTGTGAGGCATTCTGCTTGGAAGACAACACAATATCAGGGATCAAATCCTTAAAGGGAGTGCAGGAACACCCCCCAAGAGTTGGGGCAGCTTGGTGGCACTGTGGCTAGCGCTACTGCCTCACAGCACCAGGGACCCGGGTTCAATTCCCAGCTTGGGTGACCGTCTGTATGTTCTCCCCGTGTCTGCATGGGTTTCCTCCGGGTGCTCCGGTTTCCTCCCACAGTCTGAAAGACGTGCTGGTTAGGGTGCATTGGCCGTGCTAAATTCTCCCTCAGTGTACCCGGACAGGTGCCGGAGTGTGGCGACTCGGGGATTTTCACAGTAACTTCATTGCAGTGTTAATGTAAGCTTACTTGTGACACTAATAAATGAACTTTAAATGGGGGAGCTGAGTGTATCTGTGCAGAGATCATTGAAGGTGGCAGGATAGATGGAAAGAGCAGTTAATTTATTTCACGAAGTAGTTTTTTTCCAGTCCTGCTGTGTTGGGGCCTCTGCTGACATGTGCAGACATACATAGAAGCCTACATAGAAACTAGAAGCAGGAGGAGG
>NW_027591838.1:0-35000 GCF_964213995.1 Mustelus asterias | reverse complement strand
TGTGGAATCCAAATAGTTGTTGATTTGAATTCCATCATTTTAAATGAATTTAGATTTGGGAGTTATAAATGCTGGGAAAAAGTTAGCCCATTGCATTTAAAAACATAGGTACCGAAAAACATCCTAGGACTGGCCATGCTAAATTGCCCCTTAGTGTCCCGGGATGTGTAGGTTAGGGGGATTGGCCATGCTAAATTGCCCCTTAGTGTCCCGGGATGTGTAGGTTAGGGGGGATTGGCCATGCTAAATTGTCCCTTAGTGTCCCAGGATGTGCGGGTTAGGGGGAATTGGCCATGCTAAATTGTCCCTTAGTGTCCCAGGATGTGTAGGTTAGGGGGGATTGGCCATGCTAAATTGTCCCTTAGTGTCCCAGGATGTGTAGGTTAGGGTGGATTGGCCATGCTAAATTACCCATTAGTGTCCCAGGATGTGTAGGTTAGGGGGATTGGCCATGCTAAATTACCCCTTAGTGTCCCGGGATGTGTAGGTTAGGGTGGATTGGCCATGGTAAGTGTGCGGGGCTATGGGGATAGGGAGGGTGGGTCTGGGTAAGATGCTTTTTTGGAGTGTTGGTGCAGGCCTGATGGGCTGAATGGCCTCTTTCTGCACTGTATGGATTCTATAGGTGGCTTGCTCTTTGTTGAAAGAGTGGCCATGTGATCTGCTAGAGGTCCTTTCTTCAAAGACAACAGCTCCGACGGCCCCGATTATTTGATGATGAACAAGTTGCCGGCCTTGCTTTCCTCCAAGCACCTCCATGGTTTTGAAAAGTTGTGTGATACGCTGAGCTTCAGAACTTGCTGTGCCAATCTCTGTATGTGCCCTGGAAAATCCCAGCCTTCATCTGCATTTTAACACTCCCATTCTCTCCAAGGTAATTGTATCAATGATCTGACAGGGAGGGATCGAATGACAGCAGAAATTTAATGGTATGAATAATAATTTTGAAGGACAGGAAACAAGCCAGCCCAGCGCGCGATCCAGTTGACAATGGGCCCCACTGGGAATGTGCAGGGTCAGAAGTTGCATCCGGTGGGTTCCACCACTTCTCCCTCGTTAACTGCGGGACTGTTGGGATTGTGCGCCAGTAACCAGTCTGCCAACCAGATCTGCAACAGAAAGTCAACCGCCAGTCATCTGGAAAATCTTCCCTTCACCAAGTACCCACCCTCCCCCACTCTGGTGACACGGCCAAGGGAGGCTGAACTCCGCCAAGTCCCTCATCAGTGAACTGGGCCCCGTCTCCAAACCTGGCCCAAACAGAATTATCTTATTTTTAACTTTCACTGGCCTCAATTCCTTCCTGGAATAGAGTCATAGAATCACCCCGCCCCTGGCCATTCTGCCCATCACGCCTGTACTGCCTCTTTCCAGAGTGCCCTCCCATTTAGTCCCACACCCAGGCTCTACCGCCACAATCGTGGAAGTTATTTCTGGAATGTTGATGTGAAATCTCAGGCAGATCAGTCTGTTTCTGCCCCCCCCCCCCCCCCTCCTCCACCGCCGATCTCGGACCCTGGCGAGATGATCTGTGCAAGAGGTGAGGATGGGATCAGGCTGGGCCGTGAAGTTCTCCACAGCCAAATAGCTTTCCGACACTAATGATCTGGAGGCAGTAACCGTGAAGACAGACACCATGGATGAAGTGACAAAGAGCGTGGTGGGCATCGGTGGAACTGGGCATCCAGCAACATCAGAATCCAGGCAGAAGCTGGGATGTAATTTTCCTCAGCATCCCTGCTCCTATTCCTGCTCCTAGTGTCTGCTCCCCTCGCCCCCCATCCCCATCCCCATTCCCATTCCCACTCCATTATCCCGCAGAAAGGTACTCACAATTGGATTGGCAGGTTTCAGCTTGCATACTTCTGTCAGCCCAATCAGCAGTGTGGGATTCACAAACTTGCTCAGGTAATCCTCTGCAGCTTGGTCAGCTGGGAAGGGCTCAATGGTCACTGCGGATGTTTGCAAAGTATTAGCATTTACAATATCTCATCCCCTTTGCAAGAACAGAAGCAACGTTAAACCAGGTCAGCGGCAAGACCTCCCCACCAGCCATTCGGCATGCTTGGTTTCATCGGTCAGAACATTGAATACAGGAGTTGGGACGTCTTGTTGAAGTTGTACAAGACATTGGTAAGGCCACACTTGGAATACTGTGTACAGTTCTGGTCACCCTATTATAGAAAGGATATTATTAAACTCGAAAGAGTGCAAGAAAAGATTTACTAGGATGCTACCGGGACTTGACGGATTGAGTTATTAGGAGAGGCTGGATAGACTGGGATTTTTTTCTCTGGAGTGTAGGAGGCTGAGGGGTGATCTTATAGAGGTCTATAAAATAATGAGGGGCACAGATCAGCGAGACAGTCAATATCTTTTCCCAAAGGTAGGGGAGTCTAAAACTAGAGGGCATAGGTTTAAGGTGAGAGGGGAGAGATACAAAAGTGTCCAAAGGGGCAATGTTTTCACACACAGGGTGGAGAGTGTCTGGAACAAGCTGCCAGAGACAGTAGTAGAGGCGGGTACAATTTTGTCTTTTAAAAAGCATTTACGCACTTACATGGTAAGATAGGTATAGAGGGATATGGGCCAAATGTGGGTAATTGGGACTAGCTTAGGGGTTTAAAAAAAGGTCAGCATGGACAAGTTGGGCTGAAGGGCCTGTTTCCATGCTGTAAACCTCTCTGACTCTGGGATGGGTGGGGTATGTTAATTATATTGCTAAGATACAAAGGTTCATTACGTACACTGGGACGCTGGGTTGCTGATAGGAAGCTGGCATTGTGTAATGCTGCGTTCTATGAATAAACCTATTGCCTCAGTGTGTTGGAGTCTAATTTCAAACTTTCCCTGCTAGTTTGGGATTGGGAAAACATACAGTGATTGGGCACCACAATGGGTTAAGAACATAAGAACTAGGAGCAGGAGTAGGCCATCTGGCCCCTCGAGGCTGCTCCGCCATTCAATAAGATCATGGTTGGTGTAGGGTTGGTGCAGGGTTTAATACGGGCTGGTCTTACAGTAGTCTAGAATAGAAACATTGGAGCGGGAGCAGGCCATTCAGCCCTTTTTGCCTATCCCACCATGGATCTAGGCCAATCCAACTCTGTATTCCTGCCTTTGCCCCATTGGCTAACAAAAATCTGTCAATCATTGATCCAAAATCTCCTTTCTCAGGAGACTGAGGAAATTTGGCATGTCCTCTACGACTCTCACCAACTTTTACAGATGCCCCATAGAAAACATCCTTTCTGGTTGTATCACAGCTTGGTCTGGGCTCCTGCTCTGCCCAAGACCACAAGGAACTACAAATCATAGAATCAATTATAGAATCCATACAGTGCAAAAGGAGGCCATTTGGCCCATCAAGCCTGTACCAACAACAATCCCACCCTATTCCCATAACCCCATTATGCTAATCCCCGTGACATTAAGGAGCAATTTAGCTTGGCCAATCAACCTAACCCACACATCTTTTGACTGTGGGAGGAAACCCACGCAAACACGGGGAGAATGTGCAAAAGGGTTGTGAATGAAGCCCAATCCATCACTCAGACCAGCCTCCCATCCATTGACTCTGTGTACATTGGAAAAGCAGCCGCATTATCAAGGACCCCACGCACCCCGGACATTCTCTCTTCCACCTTCTTCCGTCAGGAAAAAGATACAAAAGTCTGAGGTCACGTCCCAACCGACTCAAGAACAGCTTCTTCCCTGCTGCTGTCAGACTTTTGAATGGACCTACCTCATACTAAGCTGATCTTTCTCTACTGTACTCTTCTGCACTCTCTCCTTTCTTTCTCCTCTATGTACTCTATGAACGGTATGCTTTGTCTGTACAGTGCGCAAGAAACAATACTTTTCACTGTATCCCGATACATGTGAAAATAATAAATGAAATCAGATCCAAAATGAAGAATCGACCCTGCAGTGACCGGTGTTTGCAGATGAGATTTCCCACCCCCAGGTGTGAAGATGTTTTTCCTCAGTTCATTCCTTTACTCTTACTTTTAGAATCTGCCCTCCCCATTCCCGCAGAAATGGACATTCCAGCCAACAGAAACCGTCCTTCTCTGTGTACATTAACCGCTAACACCTTGTAAACTTTGAGTGAACCACCCCTTGACTCTCTCAACCCCAGGAAACTCAATCCTTCTCTGCAGTCTCCCCTGGTTGAATGGGGGGAGGGGGTGGGGGGTGAATAGGAGGCATTTAGAGGGGCGATTGTGTCACACATCAAGGAGAGCTGATCTAACATGTCCTGTATCTGACCATCTCGCAGAATTCACATCAATCCCAGTCCCTGGTACGACACTCCAGTTAGCCGCAGCTTAACCAGAGCAACATGGCCTGGGATGTGGGGAGGGAAAGGAGAATGGGTTGCTTCTCCTGGTGCAGGTAAACCTGTCTGCATTTCAGCCTTGGAGATTGAAGGGAATGAGAGCAGATTAACATATGGATGGATGGACGGACGGACGGACGACCGTCCCCCCAACCGGCTCCTGGCTAGTGCTCTGGGCAGGGGGAACAAAGAAAACCCTTCAAACACACACTGGGTCCCCCCATGAAGCGTTGACATTAACGATTGGGAGGAGCTGGCTACCATTGGTTTGAAATGGTAACAATCCATCCATCGATGGGCCGAAGGGCCTTTTCTGCATGGTACAACTCTCTGACTCTATGACTATCACATTTCCAGCCCCAACATCTTCACGATAAAACATAGCAGGAAATAAAGCGTAGGAAATCCTGCACTCCAGATCCCCGATCGTCATGGAATGCCTCTCTCCTTTTCCTATGACACAGGATTGAGGGATTGAATGGCCTCCTGTTCCTGTTCTGAGTGATCTTGGTCATTCGTGGGTTAGCCAGGATTCAGCAGCTAAGTGTGTAGTGGGGTACAGAGTGAGCTATGTCTTTTTCTCTATTATCGTACAGCAGCACGGTGACACAGTGATTATCACTGCTGCTTCACAGCGCCAGGGACGCGGGTTCACTGCTGCCTCACAGCGCCAGGGACCCGGGTTCACTGCTGCCTCACAGTGCCAGGGACCCGGGTTCACTGCTGCCTCACAGCGCCAGGGACCCGGGTTCACTGCTCCCTCACAGCGCCAGGGACCCGGGTTCACTGCTCCCTCACAGCGCCAGGGACCCGGGTTCACTGCTGCCTCACAGCGCCAGGGACCCGGGTTCACTGCTCCCTCACAGCGCCAGGGACCCGGGTTCACTGCTCCCTCACAGCACCAGGGACCCGGGTTCACTGCTGCCTCACAGCGCCAGGGACCCGGGTTCACTGCTGCCTCACAGTGCCAGGGACCCGGGTTCACTGCTGCCTCACAGTGCCAGGGACCCGGGTTCACTGCTGCCTCACAGCGCCAGGGACCCGGGTTCACTGCTGCCTCCCAGCGCCAGGGACCCGGGTTCACTGCTGCCTCCCAGCGCCAGGGACCCGGGTTCACTGCTGCCTCCCAGCGCCAGGGACCCGGGTTCACTGCTGCCTCACAGTGCCAGGGACCTGGGTTCAATTCTGGCCTTGGGTCACTGTCTGTGTGGAGTTTGCACGTTCTCCCCATGTCTGCGTGGATTTCCTCCGGGTGCTCCGGTTTCCTCCCACAGTCCAAAAGACATGTGGGTTAGGTGCATTGGCCGTGCTAAATTCTCCCTCAGTGTAACCCGAACAGGCGCTGGAGTGTGGCGACTAGGGGATTTTCACAGTAACTTCATTGCAGTGTTAGTGTAAGTCTTACTTGTGACTAATAAATAAACTTTACTTTATTAAAACATTAACATATCAATTGTCAATCATTTATTTTCTCTCTCAGAGACTCACCATTTGGGAACAGAAAGTGAATCTCCCTCTCTGCCATGTTAAAACAGTCACTGCCATGTAACGCATTCCTAATCTTATCTGTTCCATATAATGCCCTTAAACTAGAAGCAATAGATATTAATAAATCAGACTGATCACAGAAACCTCCATCCACACATTAATTATCTGAGATTATCATAGAATCCATACAGTGCAGAAGGCCATTTGGCCCATCAACTCTGCACCGACTCTCCAACAGAGAATCTAAACCAAGCCCACCATCCATCCCATCCCCTTAACCCCGCACATTTATCCCACTAATCCCCGTAACCTACACATCCCGGACACTAAGGGGCAATTTGGCACGGCCAATGCACCCTAACCAGCACATCTTTAGACTGTGGGAGGAAACTGGAGCACCCGGAGGAAACCCACGCAGACACGGGAGAATGTGCAGACTCTACACAGACAGTGACCCGAGGCTGGAATGGAACCCGGGTCCCTGGCACTGTGAGGGAGCAGTGAACCCGGGTCCCTGGCGCTGTGAGGGAGCAGTGAACCCGGGTCCCTGGCGCTGTGAGGGAGCAGTGAACCCGGGTCCCTGGCGCTGTGAGGCAGCAGTGAACCCGGGTCCCTGGCGCTGTGAGGGAGCAGTGAACCCGGGTCCCTGGCGCTGTGAGGCAGCAGTGAACCCGGGTCCCTGGTGCTGTGAGGCAGCAGTGAACCCGGGTCCCTGGCGCTGTGAGGCAGCAGTGAACCCGGGTCCCTGGCGCTGTGAGGGAGCAGTGAACCCGGGTCCCTGGCACTGTGAGGGAGCAGTGAACCCGGGTCCCTGGCACTGTGAGGGAGCAGTGAACCCGGGTCCCTGGCGCTGTGAGGCAGCAGTGAACCCGGGTCCCTGGCGCTGTGAGGCAGCAGTGAACCCGGGTCCCTGGCGCTGTGAGGCAGCAGTGAACCCGGGTCCCTGGCGCTGGGAGGGAGCAGTGAACCCGGGTCCCTGGCGCTGTGAGGGAGCAGTGAACCCGGGTCCCTGGTGCTGTGAGGGAGCAGTGAACCCGGGTCCCTGGCCCTGTGAGGGAGCAGTGAACCCGGGTCCCTGGCGCTGTGAGGCAGCAGTGAACCCGGGTCCCTGGCGCTGTGAGGGAGCAGTGAACCCGGGTCCCTGGCACTGTGAGGCAGCAGTGAACCCGGGTCCCTGGCGCTGTGAGGGGGGCAGTGAACCCGGGTCCCTGGCGCTGTGAGGCAGCAGTGAACCCGGGTCCCTGGCACTGTGAGGCAGCAGTGAACCCGGGTCCCTGGCGCTGGGAGGGAGCAGTGAACCCGGGTCCCTGGCGCTGTGAGGGAGCAGTGAACCCGGGTCCCTGGCGCTGTGAGGCAGCAGTGAACCCGGGTCCCTGGCACTGTGAGGCAGCAGTGAACCCGGGTCCCTGGCGCTGGGAGACAGCAGTGAACCCGGGTCCCTGGCGCTGTGAGGGAGCAGTGAACCCGGGTCCCTGGCGCTGTGAGGGAGCAGTGAACCCGGGTCCCTGGCGCTGTGAGGGAGCAGTGAACCCGGGTCCCTGGCGCTGTGAGGCAGCAGTGAACCCGGGTCCCTGGCACTGTGAGGCAGCAGTGAACCCGGGTCCCTGGCGCTGGGAGACAGCAGTGAACCCGGGTCCCTGGCGCTGGGAGACAGCAGTGAACCCGGGTCCCTGGCGCTGTGAGGCAGCAGTGAACCCGGGTCCCTGGCGCTGTGAGGGAGCAGTGAACCCGGGTCCCTGGCGCTGTGAGACAGCAGTGAACCCGGGTCCCTGGCGCTGTGAGACAGCAGTGAACCCGGGTCCCTGGCGCTGTGAGGGAGCAGTGAACCCGGGTCCCTGGCGCTGGGAGACAGCAGTGAACCCGGGTCCCTGGCGCTGTGAGGCAGCAGTGAACCCGGGTCCCTGGCGCTGTGAGGGAGCAGTGAACCCGGGTCCCTGGCGCTGTGAGGCAGCAGTGAACCCGGGTCCCTGGCGCTGTGAGGCAGCAGTGAACCCGGGTCCCTGGCGCTGGGAGGGAGCAGTGAACCCGGGTCCCTGGCGCTGTGAGGGAGCAGTGAACCCGGGTCCCTGGCACTGTGAGGCAGCAGTGAACCCGGGTCTCTGGCGCTGTGAGGCAGCAGTGAACCCGGGTCCCTGGCGCTGGGAGGGAGCAGTGAACCCGGGTCCCTGGCGCTGTGAGGCAGCAGTGAACCCGGGTCCCTGGCGCTGTGAGGGAGCAGTGAACCCGGGTCCCTGGCGCTGTGAGGCAGCAGTGAACCCGGGTCCCTGGCGCTGTGAGGCAGCAGTGAACCCGGGTCCCTGGCGCTGGGAGGGAGCAGTGAACCCGGGTCCCTGGCGCTGTGAGGGAGCAGTGAACCCGGGTCCCTGGCACTGTGAGGCAGCAGTGAACCCGGGTCCCTGGCGCTGTGAGGCAGCAGTGAACCCGGGTCCCTGGCGCTGGGAGGGAGCAGTGAACCCGGGTCCCTGGCGCTGTGAGGGAGCAGTGAACCCGGGTCCCTGGCGCTGTGAGGCAGCAGTGAACCCGGGTCCCTGGCACTGTGAGGCAGCAGTGAACCCGGGTCTCTGGCACTGTGAGGCAGCAGTGAACCCGGGTCCCTGGCGCTGTGAGGCAGCAGTGAACCCGGGTCCCTGGCGCTGTGAGGCAGCAGTGAACCCGGGTCCCTGGCGCTGTGAGGCAGCAGTGAACCCGGGTCCCTGGCGCTGTGAGGGAGCAGTGAACCCGGGTCCCTGGCGCTGTGAGGTAGCAGTGAACCCGGGTCCCTGGCACTGTGAGGCAGCAGTGAACCCGGGTCCCTGGCGCTGTGAGGTAGCAGTGAACCCGGGTCCCTGGCGCTGTGAGGCAGCAGTGAACCCGGGTCCCTGGCACTGTGAGGCAGCAGTGAACCCGGGTCCCTGGCACTGTGAGGGAGCAGTGAACCCGGGTCCCTGGCACTGTGAGGCAGCAGTGAACCCGGGTCCCTGGCACTGTGAGGCAGCAGTGAACCCGGGTCCCTGGCGCTGTGAGGGAGCAGTGAACCCGGGTCCCTGGCGCTGTGAGGGAGCAGTGAACCCGGGTCCCTGGCGCTGTGAGGCAGCAGTGAACCCGGGTCCCTGGCACTGTGAGGCAGCAGTGAACCCGGGTCCCTGGCGCTGTGAGGGAGCAGTGAACCCGGGTCCCTGGCGCTGTGAGGGAGCAGTGAACCCGGGTCCCTGGCGCTGTGAGGCAGCAGTGAACCCGGGTCCCTGGCGCTGTGAGGGAGCAGTGAACCCGGGTCCCTGGCGCTGTGAGGGAGCAGTGAACCCGGGTCCCTGGCGCTGTGAGGGAGCAGTGAACCCGGGTCCCTGGCGCTGTGAGGCAGCAGTGAACCCGGGTCCCTGGCGCTGTGAGGGAGCAGTGAACCCGGGTCCCTGGCGCTGTGAGGCAGCAGTGAACCCGGGTCCCTGGCGCTGTGAGGCAGCAGTGAACCCGGGCCCCTGGCACTGTGAGGGAGCAGTGAACCCGGGTCCCTGGCGCTGTGAGGGAGCAGTGAACCCGGGTCCCTGGCGCTGTGAGGGAGCAGTGAACCCGGGTCCCTGGCGCTGTGAGGGAGCAGTGAACCCGGGTCCCTGGCGCTGTGAGGCAGCAGTGAACCCGGGTCCCTGGCTCTGTGAGGGAGCAGTGAACCCGGGTCCCTGGCGCTGTGAGGCAGCAGTGAACCCGGGTCCCTGGCTCTGTGAGGCAGCAGTGAACCCGGGTCCCTGGCTCTGTGAGGGAGCAGTGCTAATCATTGTTCCACCCTAATCCACAGGGTCAAAGAGGCACTGACCCATGGTGCAACTAAGGGACAACCTAGCATGGCCAATCCACCAAAATGGGACATCTTGGGACACCGAGGGCAATTTGGCAACTGCCCTTTATCAATCCTTCCAAATACTCTCTCACGCTGTACGCAGCCTCCATATCTACCCCACTCCTGTGAGATCACTCACCTTTTGGGATGTGTCTCCTTTGCCTTCTGACTGTCCGTGGGGCCCAGAAGATCATTCCATTGTTTAATTGCAGAGGGCCTGGCCAGCATCATAGCGACCGAGGGGCCAGAGCAGAGGTGTGCTGTCAGGCTGGGGTAGAACATCTTCCCGCTGTGCGTGGCGTAGAACTCACTGGCTTCCTCCGGACTCAAGTGCATTTTCCTTCTCTGAATAAGAAAGCTGACTTAGTTCCCAGTAACATTGTCCGCGGCACGCCGTGTAGTACGTCAAGGTCCTGCACCGTCTATGTACAGCAGAATATTATCACACTGCTGACCCAAACCTGTGTTCACTGAGGGCCACGGATTCCCACCATGATAAAATAAAAACCTGCTCCAGGGTCAGTCAGAGCTCAACTGCTGCACGGTGAGTAAGATGCATGGCTGGGGAAATATTCATCACTTTCAGTTTATTAGAACATAAGAACATAAGAAATAGGAGCAGGAGTAGGCCATCTAGCCCCTCGAGCCTGCCCCGCCATTCAACAAGATCATGGCTGATCTGACGTGGATCAGTTCCACTTACCCGCCTGATCCCTATAACCCCTAATTCCCTTACCGATCAGGAATCCATCTATCCGTGATTTAAACATATTCAACGAGGTAGCCTCCACCACCTCAGTGGGCAGAGAATTCCAGAGATTCACCACCCTCTGAGAGAAGAAGTTCCTCCTCAACTCTGTCCTAAACTGACCCCCCTTTATTTTGAGGCTGTGCCCTCTAGTTCTAGCTTCCTTTCTAAGTGGAAAGAATCTCTCCACCTCTACCCTATCCACCCCTTCATTATCTTATAGGTCTCTATCAGATCCCCCCTCAGCCTTCTAAATTCCAACGAATACAAACCCAATCTGCTCAGTCTCTCCTCATAATCAACACCCCTCATCTCTGGTATCAACCTGGTGAACCTTCTCTGCACTCCCTCCAAGGCCAATATATCCTTCCGCAAATAAGGGGACCAATACTGCACACAGTATTCCAGCTGCGGCCTCGCCAATGCCTTGTACAGTTGCAGCAAGACATCTCTGCTTTTATATTCTATCCCCCTTGCGATATAGGCCAACATCCCATTTGCCTTCTTGATCACCTGTTGCACCTGCAGACTGGGTTTTTGTGTCTCATGCACAAGGACCCCCAGGTCCCTCTGCACAACAGCATGTTGGAATTTTTTTCCATTTAGATAACAATCCAATTTGCTATTATTTCCTCCAAAGTGAATAACCTCGCATTTATCAACGTTATACTCCATCTGCCAGATCCTCGCCCACTCACTCAGCCTGTCCAAATCTCTCTGCAGACCTTCTCCGCCCTCCACACGATTCACTTTTCCACTTATCTTTGTGTCAGGCTCTTGCTTTTTAATAAAAATAAAAGTGCCTTCGTACCTGTAACAATCTCAGACGCTGGCGAAAGGGGAGGGGGTTAAACTGGTCTGGTGGAGTGGCGATAAATGGGTGATCGAGAATCTAGAGCCTGTGTACAGTTCTGGTCACACTATTATAGAAAGGATATTATTAAATTAGAAAGAGTGCAGAAAAGATTTACTAGGATGCTACTGGGACTTGATGGATTGAGTTATAAGGAGAGGCTGGATAGACTGGGACTTTTTTCTCTGGAGTGTAGGAGGCTGAGGGGTGATCTTATAGAGGTCTATAAAATAATGAGGGGCATAGATCAGCTAGATAGTCAATATCTTTTCCCAAAGGTAGGGGAGTCTAAAACTAGAGGGCATAGGTTTAAGGTGAGAGGGGAGAGATACAAAAGTGTCCAGAGGGGCAATTGTATCACACAGAGAGTGGTGAGTGTCTGGAACAAGCTGCCAGAGGTAGTAGTTGAGGCGGGTACAATTTTGTCTTTTAAAAAGCATTTAGACAGTTACATGGGTAAGATGGGTATAGAGGGATATGGGCCAAATGCAGGCTTCTGGGACGAGCTTAGGAGTTTTTAAAAAAAGGGCGGCATGGACAAATTGGGCCGAAGGGCCTGTTTCCATGCTGTAAACCTCTATGACTCTATGAGCCAGTTTAGACACAGCCGGTGACTAAAATAACATGTCAACAAACGAACACAAACCATAACTACTCCCAAACTCTCTGTCTCTCATTCTGACCAACAGCCAAGTGGATCCAAAGAATCACCCAACTGCACTCAACACATTTTGTTGCCATGAGGGTTCTGCAGTGTTCAGAGATTTGAAACATAGAACATAGAAAAACTACAGCACAAAACAGGCCCTTCGGCCCACAAGTTGTGCCGAACACATCCCTACCTTCTAGACCGACCTATAACCTATTAAGGTCCATGTACTCATCCAGGAGTCTCTTAAAAGACCCTATTGAGTTTGCCTCCACCTCCACTGACGGCAGCCGATTCCACTCGCCCACCACCCTCTGTGTGAAAAACTTCCCCCTAACATTTCCCCTGTACCTACCCCCCAGCACCTAAAACCTGTGTCCTCTCGTAGCAGACATTTCCACCCTGGGAAAAAGCCTCTGAGAGTCCACCCGATCTATGCCTCTCAACATCTTATATACCTCTATTAGGTCTCCTCTCATCCTATGTCTCGCCAAGGAGAAAAGACGGAGCTCCCTCAGCCTATCCTCATAAGGCATGCCACTCAATCCAGGCAACATCCTTGTAAATCTCCTCTGCACCCTTTCAATCTTTTCCACATCCTTCCTATAGTGAGGTGACCAGAACTGAGCACAGTACTCCAAGTGGGGTCTGACGAGGGTCTTATATAGCTGCAATTATTTTGGTTTAAAACAGATCTTATTCTGGTCTCTATTAGCATCAATCAGCAAATCGACTGATAAATGAAGGTTAGCGGAACCAATCAAACAAAATGAGTTCTGGTGTTATTCTAAAGATTAATTCGCTCCCTTAACAAATCAGGGTTCGGAGGCAACCCTCAACGATGAGGGTCAGTGCTGAGGGAGTGCCGCACTGTCAGAGGGTCAGTGCTGAGGGAGTGCTGCACTGTCAGAGGGTCAGTGCTGAGGGAGTGCTGCACTGTCAGAGGGTCAGTACTGAGGGAGTGCCGCACTGTCAGAGGGTCAGTACAGAGGGAGTGCCGCACTGTCAGAGGGTCAGCACTGAGGGAGTGCCGCACTGTCAGAGGGTCAGTGCTGAGGGAGTGCCGCACTGTCAGAGGGTCAGTGCTGAGGTAGTGCCGCACTGTCAGAGGGTCAGTACTGAGTGAGTGCCGCACTGTCAGAGGGTCAGTGCTGAGTGAGTGCCGCACTGTCAGAGGGTCAGTACTGAGTGAGTGCCGCACTGTCAGAGGGTCAGTACTGAGGGAGTGCCGCACTGTCAGAGGGTCAGTACTGAGTGAGTGCCGCACTGTCAGAGGGTCAGTACTGAGGGAGTGCCGCACTGTCAGAGGGTCAGTGCTGAGGGAGCGCCGCACTGTCAGAGGGTCAGTGCTGAGGGAGCGCCGCACTGTCAGAGGGTCAGTGCTGAGGGAGTGCCGCACTGTCAGAGGGTCAGTGCTGAGGTAGTGCCGCACTGTCAGAGGGTCAGTGCTGAGGGAGTGCCGCACTGTCAGAGAGTCAGTGCTGAGGGAGTGCCGCACTGTCAGAGGGTCAGTGCTGAGGGAGTGCCGCACTGTCAGAGGGTCAGTGCTGAGGGGGTGCTGCACTGTCAGAGGGTCAGTACTAAGGGAGTGCCGCACTGTCAGAGGGTCAGTGCTGAGGGAGTGCCGCACTGTTAGAGGGTCAGTACTGAGGGAGTGCCGCATTGTCAGAGGGTCAGTACTGAGGGAGTGCCGCACTGTCAGAGGGTCAGTGCTGAGGGAGTGCCGCACTGTCAGAGGTTCAGTGCGAGGGAGTGCCGCACTGTCAGAGGTTCAGTACTGAGGGAGTGCCGCACTGTCAGAGGGCCAGTGCTGAGGGAGTGCCGCACTGTCAGAGGGTCAGTACTGAGGGAGTGCCGCACTGTCAGAGGGTCAGTGCTGAGGGAGTGCCGAACTGTCAGAGGGTCAGTGCTGAGGGAGTGCCGCACTGTCAGAGGGGCAGTGCTGAGGGAGTGCCGCACTGTCAGAGGGTCAGTACTGAGGGAGTGCCGCACTGTCAGAGGGTCAGTGCTGAGGGAGTGCCGCACTGTCAGAGGGCCAGTGCTGAGGGAGTGCCGCACTGTCAGAGGGTCAGTACTGAGGGAGTGCCGCACTGTCAGAGGGTCAGTGCTGAGGGAGTGCCGCACTGTCAGAGGGTCAGTGCTGAGGGAGTGCCGCACTGTCAGAGAGTCAGTGCTGAGGGAGTGCCGCACTGTCAGAGGGTCAGTACTGAGGGAGTGCCGCACTGTCAGAGGGTCAGTGCTGAGGGAGTGCCGCACTGTCAGAGGGTCAGTGCTGAGGGAGTGCCGCACTGTCAGAGGGTCAGTACTGAGGGAGTGCCGCACAGTCAGAGGGTCAGTGCTGAGGGAGTGCCGCACTGTCAGAGGGTCAGTGCTAAGGGAGTGCCGCACTGTCAGAGGGTCAGTGCTGAGGGAGTGCCGCACTGTCAGAGGGTCAGTGCTGAGGGAGTGCCGCACTGTCAGAGGGTCAGTGCTGAGGGAGTGCCGCACTGTCAGAGGGTCAGTACTGAGGGAGTGCCGCACTGTCAGAGGGTCAGTACTGAGGGAGTGCCGCACTGTCAGAGGGTCAGTACTGAGGGAGTGCCGCATTGTCAGAGGGTCAGTGCTGAGGGAGTGCCGCACTGTCAGAGGGTCAGTGCTGAGGGAGTGCCGCACTGTCAGAGGGTCAGTGCTGAGGGAGTGCCGCACAGTCAGAGGGTCAGTGCTGAGGGAGTGCCGCACTGTCAGAGGGTCAGTGCTGAGGGAGTGCTGCACTGTCAGAGGGTCAGTGCTGAGGGAGTGCCCCACTGTCAGAGGGTCAGTGCTGAGGGAGTGCCGCACTGTCAGAGGGTCAGTGCTGAGGGAGTGCCGCACTGTCAGACGGTCAGTACTGAGGGAGTGCCGCACTGTCAGAGGGTCAGTACTGAGGGAGTGCCGCACTGTCAGAGGGTCAGTGCTGAGGGAGTGCCGCACTGTCAGAGGGTCAGTGCTGAGGGAGTGCCGCACTGTCAGAGGGTCAGTGCTGAGGGAGTGCCGCACTGTCAGAGGGTCAGTGCTGAGGGAGTGCCGCATTGTCAGAGGGTCAGTACTGAGGGAGTGCCGCACTGTCAGCGGGTCAGTGCTGAGGGAGTGCCGCACTGTCAGAGGGTCAGTGCTGAGGGAGTGCCGCACTGTCAGAGGGTCAGTACTGAGGGAGTGCTGCACTGTCAGAGGGTCAGTACTGAGGGAGTGCCGCACTGTCAGAGAGTCAGTACTGAGGGAGTGCTGCACTGTCAGAGGGTCAGTACTGAGGGAGTGCTGCACTGTCAGAGGGTCAGTACTGAGGGAGTGCCGCACTGTCAGAGGGTCAGTACTGAGGGAGTGCCGCACTGTCAGAGGGTCAGTACTGAGGGAGTGCCGCACTGTCAGAGGGTCAGTACTGAGGGAGTGCCGCACTGTCAGAGGGTCAGTACTGAGGGAGTGCCGCACTGTCAGAGGGTCAGTACTGAGGGAGTGCCGCACTGTCAGAGGGTCAGTACTGAGGGGGTGCCGCACTGTCAGAGGGTCAGTGCTGAGGGAGTGCCGCACTGTCAGAGGGTCAGTGCTGAGGGAGTGCCGCACTGTCAGAGGGTCAGTGCTGAGGGAGTGCCGCACTGTCAGAGGGTCAGTGCTGAGGGAGTGCGGCACTGTCAGAGGGTCAGTACTGAGGGAGTGCCGCACTGTCAGAGGGTCAGTGCTGAGGGAGTGCCGCACTGTCAGAGGGTCAGTGCTGAGGGAGTGCCGCACTGTCAGAGGGTCAGTACTGAGGGAGTGCTGCACTGTCAGAGGGTCAGTACTGAGGGAGTGCCGCACTGTCAGAGGGTCAGTGCTGAGGGAGTGCCGCACTGTCAGAGGGTCAGTGCTGAGGGAGTGCCGCACTGTCAGAGGGTCAGTGCTGAGGGAGTGCCACACTGTCAGAGGGTCAGTGCTGAGGGAGTGCCGCACTGTCAGAGGATCAGTGCTGAGGGAGTGCTGCACTGTCAGAGGGTCAGTACTGAGGAAGTGCCGCACTGTCAGAGGGTCAGTACTGAGGGAGTGCCGCACTGTCAGAGGGTCAGTGCTGAGGGAGTGCCGCACTGTCAGAGGGTCAGTGCTGAGGGAGTGCCCCACTGTCAGAGGGTCAGTGCTGAGGGAGTGCCCCACTGTCAGAGGGTCAGTGCTGAGGGAGTGCTGCACTGTCAGAGGGTCAGTACTGAGGGAGTGCCCCACTGTCAGAGGGTCAGTACTGAGGGAGTGCCGCACTGTCAGAGGGTCAGTACTGAGGGAGTGCCGCACTGTCGAATGGCCAGTATCTTCATTACTATCAACCATACCTTATTTCTAAAGTTGTTGATTGCCTGTAAAGGGTTTGGGATTTCATGGAGTCCTGGCCTGAGCAGGAAGTTTATAAATTCAGTCAGTTTCGGTACCTGGAATATGGTGAAACCAGACTGAAGAATGATCTCCTCAATCTCTGTCTCCTTGTCAACAGCGTCTGGTTTGATTATCGCCAATGTACACTCCACAAAAATCCGGATCTTACTCATCCTGTGCTGAGAAAGATGTTACGGATGCTGAAGCTTTGTCTTGTTGGGTTAATGGTGAAACTGAAAAATGAATGGATTCATATCAGAGGGGAGTTCATCGCAAAGAGTTTACAGAATTCAGCTTGAGGGTGAGGTTGATAGTAATCAGGGATCCTACAATAGTGATCTGGTTTAAACTTTCACTCCACAACCTTCAACCGTACGTTTTGCCAAGACAGGAAGGGGCCATTCAGCCCTTCACATTTCAACCGGCTCCTCACCATTCCAGAACTAATCCCACTGCCCCGCTCTCTCCCCATGGCCCTGTATCAATCCCCAACCAATCCCACTGCCCCGCTCTCTCCCCATGGCCCTGTATCAATCCCCAAACTAATCCCACTGCCCCGCTCTCTCCCCATGGCCCTGTATCAATCTCCAAACTAATCCCACTGCCCCGCTCTCCCCATAGCCCTGTATCAATCCCCAACCAATCCCACTGCCCCGCTCTCTCCCCATGGCCCTGTATCAATCCCCAACCAATCCCACTGCCCCGCTCTCTCCCCATGGCCCTGTATCAATCCTAAACTAATCCCACTGCCCCGCTCTCTCCCCATGGCCCTGTATCAATCCCCAAACTAATCCCACTGCCCCGCTCTCTCCCCATGGCCCTGTATCAATCCTAAACTAATCCCACTGCCCCGCTCTCTCCCCATGGCCCTGTATCAATCCTAAACTAATCCCACTGCCCCGCTCTCTCCCCATGGCCCTGTATCAATCCCAAACTAATCCCACTGCCCCGCTCTCTCCCCATGGCCCTGTATCAATCCTAAACTAATCCCACTGCCCCGCTCTCTCCCCATGGCCCTGTATCAATCCCCAAACTAATCCCACTGCCCCGCTCTCTCCCCATGGCCCTGTATCAATCCTAAACTAATCCCACTGCCCCGCTCTCTCCCCATGGCCCTGTATCAATCCTAAACTAATCCCACTGCCCCGCTCTCTCCCCATGGCCCTGTATCAATCCCCAAACTAATCCCACTGCCCCGCTCTCTCCCCATAGCCCTGTATCAATCCCCAAACTAATCCCACTGCCCCGCTCTCTCCCCAGAGCCCTGTATCAATCCCCAACCAATCCCACTGCCCCGCTCTCCCCATAGCCCTGTATCAATCCCCAACCAATCCCACTGCCCCGCTCTCTCCCCATGGCCCTGCATCAATCCCCAACCAATCCCACTGCCCCGCTCTCTCCCCACAGCCCTGTATCAATCCCCAACCAATCCCACTGCCCCGCTCTCTCCCCATGGCCCTGTATCAATCCCCAACCAATCCCACTGCCCCGCTCTCTCCCCATGGCCCTGTATCAATCCCAAACTAATCCCACTGCCCCGCTCTCTCCCTATAGCCCTGTATCAATCCCCAAACTAATCCCACTGCCCCGCTCTCTCCCCATGGCACTGTATCAATCCCCAAACTAATCCCACTGCCCCGCTCTCTCCCCATAGCCCTCTATCAATACCCAAACTAATCCCACTGCCCCGCTCTCTCCCCATAGCCCTGCATCAATCCCAAAACTAATTCCACTGCCCCGCTCTCTCCCCATGGCCCTGTATCAATCCCAAAACTAATCCCACTGCCCCGCTCTCTCCCCATGGCCCTGTATCAATCCCCAACCAATCCCACTGCCCCGCTCTCTCCCCATGGCCCTGTATCAATCCCAAACTAATCCCACTGCCCCGCTCTCTCCCTATAGCCCTGTATCAATCCCCAAACTAATCCCACTGCCCCGCTCTCTCCCCATGGCCCTGTATCAATCCCCAAACTAATCCCACTGCCCCGCTCTCTCCCCATAGCCCTGTATCAATACCCAAACTAATCCCACTGCCCCGCTCTCTCCCCATAGCCCTGCATCAATCCCAAAACTAATCCCACTGCCCCGCTCTCTCCCCATGGCCCTGTATCAATCCCCAAACTAATCCCACTGCCCCGCTCTCTCCCCATAGCCCTGTATCAATACCCAAACTAATCCCACTGCCCCGCTCTCTCCCCATAGCCCTGCATCAATCCCAAAACTAATCCCACTGCCCCGCTCTCTCCCCATGGCCCTGTATCAATCCCCAACCAATCCCACTGCCCCGCTCTCCCCATAGCCCTGTATCAATCCCAAACTAATCCCACTGCCCCGCTCTCCCCATAGACCTGTATCAATCTCCAACCAATCCCACTGCCCCGCTCTCTCCCCATAGCCCTGTATCAATCTCCAACCAATCCCACTGCCCCGCTCTCTCCCCATAGCCCTGTATCAATCTCCAACCAATCCCACTGCCCCGCTCTCTCCCCATAGCCCTGTATCAATCCCAAACTAATCCCACTGCCCCGCTCTCTCCCCGTAGTCCTGTATCAATCCCCAAACTAATCCCACTGCCCCGCTCTCCCCATAGCCCTGTATCAATCCCCAACCAATCCCACTGCCCCGCTCTCTCCCCATGGCCCTGTATCAATCCCCAAACTAATCCCACTGCCCCGCTCTCTCCCCATAGCCCTGTATCAATCCCCAACCAATCCCACTGCCTCGCTCTCTTCCCCTAGCCCTGTATCAATCCCAAAACCAATCCCACTGCCCCGCAACTCCCCATAGCCCTGTATCAATCCCCAAACTAATCCCACTGCCCCGCTCTCTCTCCATAGCCCTGTATCAATCCCAAACTAATCCCACTGCACATGCTCTCTCTCCATAACCCTGTTTCAATCCCAAACTAATCCCACTGCCCCGCTCTCTCCCCATGGCCCTGTATCAATCCTAAACTAATCCCACTGCCCCGCTCTCTCCCCATGGCCCTGTATCAATCCTAAACTAATCCCACTGCCCCGCTCTCCCCATAGACCTGTATCAATCTCCAACCAATCCCACTGCCCCGCTCTCTCCCCATAGCCCTGTATCAATCTCCAACCAATCCCACTGCCCCGCTCTCTCCCCATAGCCCTGTATCAATCTCCAACCAATCCCACTGCCCCGCTCTCCCCATAGCCCTGTATCAATCCCAAACTAATCCCACTGCCCACGCTCTCTCTACATAGCCCTGTATCAATCCCAAACTAATCCCGATGTGCCTATCCCTATTTGCCCCTTGAGAAGGTGGTGGGTGAGCTGCCTTCCTGAACCCATTGCAGTCCCTGATGTGTAGGTACACCCACAGTGCTGTTAGGGAGGGAGCTCCAGGATTTTGACCCAGTGACAGTGAAGGAACAGCTGATATATTTCCAAGTCGGGATGGTGAGTGAGTCGGAGGGGAGCCTCCAGGTGGGGGTGTCCCCAGGTATCTGCTGCCCTTGTCCTTCTAGATGGGAGTGGGTGTGGGTTTGGAAGGTGCTGCCTAAGGAGCCTTGGTGAGTTGCTGCAGTGCATCTTGTAGATGGTACACACGGCTGTCACTGTGCGTCGGGGGTGGAGGGAGTGAATGTCTGTGGATGGGGGGGCCAATCAAGCGGGGCTGCTTTGTCCTGGATGGTGTTGAGCTTCTCGAGTGTTGTTGGAGCTGCAGCATCCAGGGAAGTGGGGAGTATTCCATCACACTCCTGCCTTGTGCCTTGTAGATGGTGGACAGGCTTTAAGGAGAGTCAGGAGCTGAGTTAATCGCATCAGGATTCCTAGCCTCTGACCTGCTCTGGTAAGCTCTTGTAGATAAGGTGGCACAGTTGTTCGCACTGCTGCCTCACAGTGCCAGGGACCCGGGTTCACTGCTGCCTCACAGCGCCAGGGACCCGGGTTCACTGCTGCCTCACAGCGCCAGGGACCCGGGTTCACTGCTGCCTCACATAAGAACATAAGAAATAGGAGCAGGAGTAGGCCATCTGGCCCTTCGAGCCTGCCCCGCCATTCAACAAGATCATGGCTGATCTGAAGCGAATCAGTTCCACTTACCCGCCTGCTCCCCATAACCTCTAATTCCCTTATCGATCAGAAAACTATCTACCCGTGATTTAAACATATTCAATGAGGAAGCCTCCACCACTTCAATGGGCAGAGAATTCCAGAGATTCACTACCCTCTGAGAGAAGAAGTTCCCCCTCAACTCTGTTCTGAACCGGCCCCCCCTTATTTTGAGGCTGTGCCCTCTAGTTCTGGTTTCCCTTCTAAGTGGAAAGAATCTCTCCACCTCTACCCTATCCAGCCCCTTCATTATCTTATATGTCTCTATAAGATCACCCCTCATCCTTCTAAACTCCAACGAGTACAGACCCAATCTGTTTAATCTCTCCTCATAAGCTACACCCCTCATCTCCGGTATCAACCTGGTGAACCTTCTCTGCACTCCCTCCAAGGCCAATATATCCTTTCGCAAATAAGGGGACCAAAACTGCACACAGTATTCCAGCTGCGGCCTCACCAGTGCCTTGTACAGTTGCAGCAAGACCTCCCCGCTTTTATATTCTATCCCCCTCGCGATAAAGGCCAACATTCCATTCGCCTTCTTGATCACCTGCTGCACCTGCAGACTGAGTTTTTGCGATTCGTGCACAAGGACCCCCAGGTCCCTCTGCACAGTCGCACGATGTAATTTTTCTCCATTTAAATAATATTCCAATTTACTATTATTTCTTGCAAAGTGGACAACCTCACATTTGCTAACGTTATATTCCATCTGCCAGATCCTCGCCCACTCGCTCAGCCTATCCAAATCTCTCTGCAGACTTTCCGCGTCCTCCACGCAATTCGCTTTCCCACTCACCTTCGTGTCATCAGCAAACTTGAATACCCTACATTCAGTCCCCTCCTCCAGATCATCTATGTAAATGGTAAACAATTGAGGCCCCAGCACCGATCCCTGCGGCACGCCACTGGTCACCAACTGCCAACCAGAAAAGCACCCATTTATCCCAACTCTCTGCTTCCTGTTAGATAGCCAATCCCCAATCCACGCCAACACCTTACCCCTAACTCCGTGTACCCCAATCTTCTGCAGCAACCTTTTGTGAGGCACCTTATCGAACGCCTTCTGGAAATCTAAAAACACCACATCCACCGGTTCCCCTCTGTCAACCGCACTAGTGACATCTTCATAAAAGTCCAGTAGATTCGTCAAACACGACTTTCCCTTCATGAATCCATGCTGCGTCTGCTTGATCGAACCATTCTTATTCAGGTGCTCTGTTATTTCCTCTTTAATAATGGACTCTAGCATCTTCCCAACTACGGACGTTAAGCTAACCGGCCTGTAGTTACCCGCCTTTTGTCTACTTCCTTTTTTAAACAGCGGCGTAACAGTAGCTGTTTTCCAGTCAGCCGGCACTACCCCAGAGTCCAGCGAATTTTGATAAATTACTACTAACGCATCTGCTATTACCTCAGCCATTTCTTTCAGTACCCTGGGATGCATTCCATTCGGGCCCGGGGACTTGTCTACCTTCAGTCCTATTAGTCTACCAAGCACCACCTCCTTAGTAACAGTAATTGTATTAAGGACCTCCCCTCCCACCAACTCTCGATCTCTAATATTCGGCAAACTATTTGTGTCTTCCACCGTGAAGACCGACACAAATAACTTATTTAACGTCTCAGCCATTTCCTCGTTTTCCACTATTAAATCCCCCCTCTCATCTTCCAAAGGTCCAACATTCACTCTAGCCACTCTATTCCTTTTTATATACTTGTAAAAACTTTTACGATCATTTTTTATATTTTGAGCTAGTTTAGTTTCATAATCTATCTTTCCTTTCTTAATCGCTTTCTTAGTCATTCTTTGTTTTTCTTTAAAGCTTTCCCAATCCACTAATTCTCCACTATTTTTGGCCACTCTGTACGCATCTGATTTTATTTTAATACTCTCCTTTATTTCCTTCGTTATCCACGTCCGGTTATCCTTTTTCTTACAGTCCTTCTTTATCACCGGAATATATGTTTGCTGAGTACTTAAAAAAATCTCCTTAAAAATCCTCCACTGTTCCTCAGCTGTCCTACCTACCAGTCTGCTCGTCCAGTCTACATTAGCCAATTCCACCCTCATCCTATCGTACTCCCCTCTGTTCAAGCAGAGGACACTGGTTTGGGACCCTACTTTCTCACCCTCCATCTGTATCAGAAATTCCACCATATTATGATCACTCAACCCAAGAGGATCCTTCACAAGAAGATCCTTAATCCTACCTGTCTCATTGCACAGAACCAGATCCAAGATAGCTCGCTTGTTTATAGCCCTCCCCACCTCTAAGTTATTATTTGGGGGCCTATAGACCACGCCTACCAGTGTCTTTCTCCCCCTACTATTCCTTATCTCCACCCACAACGATTCCACGTTTTGCTCCTTAGAGCCTATGTCGTCTCTCACTACCGTCCTGATATTATCCTTTATTAACAAAGCTACCCCACCTCCTTTTTCTACCTGTCTATCCTTCCTAAATGCCTGATAACACTGGATATTCAGTTCCCAGTCCCGGTCACCCTGCAACCACGTTTCTGTGATGGACACTAGATCATATTCATTTGTATGGATTTGTGCCATCAACTCATTTACTTTGTTTTGAATGCTTCGTGCATTCAGGCAAAGTGTCTTTATGCCAGCCTTTATCTGGACCCGGTTTGTTGAAGCGCTACTAACATCTCCCAAGCCCTCTCCTCCTTTAGCTAGTTGTTTATTCACTATACTCCTGGCATTAGAGTAGACACCTCTCAATCCTATGGTCTGACCTCTCCCCTTCTCTGTTCCCAGTCCACCTGCCCTCTTGCACTGCCTATAACCCTTCTCTGTTTGCGAGCTACCTTCCTCACTCTCAGTCACGTCACTTTGATCCCCTCCCCCCAACAGTTTAAACTCTCTCCAGTAGCCTTAGCCAACCTTCCCGCCAGGATATTGGTCCCCCTGGGATTCAAGTGCCACCCGTTTTTAGTATACAGGTCACACCTGCCCCTAAAGAGGTCCCAATGGTCCAGGAACCTGAATCCCTGCCCCCTGCACCAGTCCCTCAGCCACACATTCATCCTCCACCTCACTCCATTCCTGCCCTCACCCTCCCGTGGCACAGGCAGCAATCCCGAGATTACTACCTTTGCTTTCCTCCTTCTCAGCTGTCTCCCTAATTCCCTATACTCTTTTTTCATGTTCCCTTCCCCCTTCTTACCCACATCAGCGGTACCAATATGTACCGCTACCTCCGGCTCCTCTCCCTCCCACCTCAGGATTTCTGGGACTCGCCCAGCGACATCCTGGATCCCAGCCCCAGGGAGGCAGACCACCATGCGAGACTCCCGCCTGCCTCCGCAAAATCGCCTGTCCGTCCCCCTGACTGTTGAGTCCCCGATTAATACCGCCAGGGACCCGGGTTCACTGCTGCCTCACAGCGCCAGGGACCCGGGTTCACTGCTCCCTCACAGCGCCAGGGACCCGGGTTCACTGCTCCCTCACAGCGCCAGGGACCCGGGTTCACTGCTGCCTCACAGCGCCAGGGACCCGGGTTCACTGCTGCCTCACAGCGCCAGGGACCCGGGTTCACTGCTCCCTCACAGCGCCAGGGACCCGGGTTCACTGCTGCCTCACAGCGCCAGGGACCCGGGTTCACTGCTCCCTCACAGCGCCAGGGACCCGGGTTCACTGCTGCCTCACAGCACCAGGGACCCGGGTTCACTGCTGCCTCACAGCGCCAGGGACCCGGGTTCACTGCTGCCTCACAGCGCCAGGGACCCGGGTTCACTGCTCCTTCACAGCGCCAGGGACCCGGGTTCACTGCTGCCTCACAGCGCCAGGGACCCGGGTTCACTGCTCCCTCACAGCGCCAGGGACCCGGGTTCACTGCTGCTTCACAGCGCCAGGGACCCGGGTTCCATTCCCGGCTTGGGTCACCGTCTGTGCGAAGTTTGCACGTTCTCCCTGTGTCTGTGCGGGTTTCCTCCGGGTGCTCCGGTTTCCTCCCACAGTCCGTAAGACAGGTGCTGGTTGGGTGCATTGGCCTTGCTACATTTCCCTCAGTGTACCCGAACAGGCGCCGAGTTAATGGGGAAGATCTTGTCTATGGGCTGGCTTCGCCCCTTCCCCCAGGTATATTTAACACCAGTTTTGGGTCCAATTTCCCTCCCAGGTATATTTTAGAACATAGAAAAGCTGCAGCACAAACAGGCCCTTCGGCCCACAAGTTGCGCCGATCATGTCCCCACCTTAGCGATTACTAGGCTCATCGATAGCCCTCTATCTTACTAACTTCCACGAACTTATCCAAAAGTCTCTTAAAAGACCCTATCGAATCCACCTCCACCACCACTACCGGCAGCCGATTCCACGCACCCACCACCCTCTGAGTGAAAAACTTACCCCTAACATCTCCTCTGTACCTCCTCCCCAGCACCCTAAACCTGTGTCCTCTCGTAGCAACCATTTCAGCCCTGGGTAAAAGCCTCTGAGAATCCACTCTTTCAATACCTCTCAACATCTTATACACCTCTATCAGGTCACCTCTCATCCTTCGCCTCTCCAAGGAGAAAAGACCGAGCTCTCTCAACCTATCCTCATAAGGCATGCCACCTAATCCAGGCAACATCCTTGTAAATCTCCTCTGCACCCTTTCTATGGCTTCCACATCCTTTCTGTAATGAGGCGACCAGAACTGGGCACAGTACTCCAGGAGGAGTCTGACCAGGGTCCCATACAGCTGCAGCATTATCTCCCGATTTCTAAACTCAATTCCTCTATTGATGAAGGCCAGTATTCCATACGCCTTCTTAACCACAGCCTCTACCTGCGACGCTGCTTTGAGCGTCCTATGAACCCGGACCCCAAGATTCTTCTGATCTTCCACACTGCCAAGCGTCTTACCCTTAATATTATATTCTTTCATCCTATTCGACCTGCCAAAATGAACCAACACACACTTATCTGGGTTGAAGTCCATCTGCCAATTCTCCGCCCAGTCTTGCACCTTATCTATGTCTCGTTGCAACTGCTGACATTTCTCTACACTATCCACAACACCTCCAACCTTTGTGTCATCAGCAAACTTGCCAACCCATCCTTCCACTTCCTCATCCAGGTCATTTATAAAAATCACAAAGAGCAAGGGCCCCAGAACAGATCCCTGGGGCACTCCACTGGTGACCGACCTCCATGCTGAAAAAGACCCATCGACAACCACTCTTTGCCTTCTGTGGGCAAGCCAGTTCTGAATCCACAAAGCAATGTCCCCTTGTATCCCATGCCCCTTCACTTTCTCAATAAGCCTTGCATGTAGCACCTTATCAAACGCCTTGCTGAAATCCATATAAACTACATCTACCGTTCTTCCCTTGTCTATGTGTCTAGTTACATCTTCAAAAAATTCAGTTAGGCTCGTAAGGCATGATCTGCCTTGGACAAAGCCGTGCTGGCTATTTCTGATCATACCCAGGTTGGAGGTAACGAACACAAGGGGTCACGGGTTCAAGGTGAGGGGGGCAAGGTTCAACACAGATGTCAGGGGGACGTATTTTACACAGAGGGTGGTGGGGGCCTGGAATGCACTGCCAAGCAAGGTGATTGAGGCGGACACGCTGGGATCGTTTAAGACTTGTCTAGATAGCCACATGAACAGACTGGGAATAGAGGGATACAAACGAATGGTCTAGTTGGGCACATGAGCGGCACAGGCTTGGAGGGCCGAAGGGCCTGTTCCTGTGCTGTATTGTTCTTTGTTCTTGTGTTCTTTGTACTATTTCTCTCCAGATGTTCATAAATCCTGCCTCTCAGGATCTTCTCCATCAACTTACCAACCAATGAGGTTAGACTCACTGGTCTATAATTTCCCGGGCTATCTCTTCTCCCTTTCTTGAATAACGGAACCACATCCGCAATCCTCCAATCTTCCGGAACCTCTCCCGTCTCCATTGATGACGCAAAGATCATCGCCAGAGGATCAGCAATCTCTTCCCTCGCCTCCCACAGTAACTTGGGGTACATCCCATCCGGTCCCGGCGACTTATCTAACTTGATGCTTTTCAAAAGCTCCAACACATCCTCTTTCCTAACGTCCACATGCTCAATCTTCTCAGTCCACTGCAAGTCTGCACTGCAACTACCAAGATCCTTTTCCACTGTGAATACTGAAGCAAAGCTTTCACTGAGTACCTCTGCCATTTCTACCGGTTCTATACAGACTTTCCCACCGTCACATTTGATAGGTCCTACTCCTTCACATCTTATCCTCTTGCTCTTAACATACTTGTAGAATGCCTTGGGGTTTTCCTTTATCCTGTCTGCCAAGGCCTTCTCATGTCCCCTCCTGGCTCTTCTAATTTCCCTCTTAAGTTCCTTCCTACTAGTCGTATACTCTTCTCGATTTCTAACATTACCGAGCTCCCTGAACCTTTTGTAGGCTTTTCTTTTTCTCTTGACTAAATTCATTACAGCTTTCGTGCACCATGGTTCCTGTAACCTACCATAACTCCCCTGTCTCATTGGAACGTTGCTATGTAGAGCTCCAGACAAATTTTCCTTGAAAATTTGCCACATTTCTTCCGTACATTTCCCTGAGAAAACCTCCTTCCAATTTATGCCTCTAATTTCCTGCCTAATAGCCTCATAATTGCCCTTACTCCAAATAAACACTTTCCTAGCGTGACTGATCCTACCTCTCTCCAATGCTAATGTAATGGAGATAGAGTTATGATCACTATCCCCAAAATGCTCTCCCACTGAGAGATCTGACACCTGCACAGGTTCATTCCCTAATATCAAATCAAGTACAGCCTCTCCTCTTGTAGGCTTATCCACTATTATCCAATTTCCCCCCCCAGGTGAATTTAACCCCAGTTTTGGTCGGGAAGTTGTTGGAGAAGATTCTTAGAGATAGGATGTATGCGCATTTAGAAAGGAATAAACTCATTAATGATCGTCAGCATGGTTTTGTGAGAGGGAGGTCATGCCTCACTAACCTGCTGGAGTTTTTTGAAGAAGTGACTAGAATGGTTGACGAGGGAAGGGCCGTGGATGTCGTCTATATGGACTTTAGTAAAGTGTTTGACAAAGTCCCTTATGGTAGGCTGGTGAAAAAGGTTGGATCTCATGGGATAAAGGGGGAGGTGGCTAGATGGTTGGAGAACTGGCTTAGTCACAGAAGACAGAGGGTGGTAGTGGAAGGGTCTTTTTCCAGCTGGAGGCCTGTGACTAGTGGTGTTCCACAGGGCTCTGTATTGGGACCTCTGCTGTTTGTGATTTATATAAACGATCTGGAAGAAGGTGTAACTGGGGTGATCAGTAAGTTTGCGGACGACACAAAATTGGCAGGACTTGCAGATAGTGAGGAACATTGTCATAGAAATCATAGAAACACTACAGTGCAGAAGGAGGCCATTCGGCCCATCGAGTCTGCACTGACCACAGTCCCACCCAGGCCCTACCCCCACATATTTTACCCGCTAATCCCTCTAATCTACGCATCCCAGGACTCTAAGGGGCAATTTTTAACCTGGCCAATCAACCTAACCCGCACATCTTTGGACTGTGGGAGGAAACCGGAGCACCCGGAGGAAACCCACGCAGACACGAGGAGAATGTACAAACTCCACACAGACAGTGACCCGAGCCGGGAATCGAACCCAGGACCCTGGAGCTGTGAAGCAGCAGTGCTAACCACTGTGCTACCGTGCCGCCCTACCGTGTCAGAAGCTACAGAAGGATATAGATAGGCTGGAAATTTGGGCAAAGAAATGGCAGATGGAGTTCAATCCTGATAAATGCGAAGTGATGAATTTTGATAGAAATAATGTAGGGAGGAGCTATACGATAAATGGCAGAACCATAAAGGGTGTAGATACGCAGAGGGACCTGGGCGTGCAAGTCCACAGATCCTTGAAGGTGACGTCACAGGTGGAGAAGGTGGTGAAGAAGGCATATGGCATGCTTGCCTTTATAGGACGGGGCATAGAGTATAAAAGTTGGGGTTTGATGTTGTAGATGTATAGAACGTTGGTTCGGCCGCATTTGGAATACTGCGTCCAGTTCTGGTCGCCACACTACCAGAAGGACGTGGAGGCTTTGGAGAGAGTACAGAGGAGGTTTACCAGGATGTTACCTGGTATGGAGGGGCTTAGTTATGAGGAGAGATTGGGTAAACTGGGGTTGTTCTCCCTGGAAAGACGGAGGATGAGGGGAGACTTAATAGAGGTGTATAAAATTATGAAAGGCATAGATAGGGTGAACGGTGGGAAGCTTTTCCCCAGGTCGGTGGTGACGTTCACGAGGGGTCATAGGTTCAAGGTGAAGGGGGGGAGGTTTAACACAGATATCAGAAGGACGTATTTTACACAGAGGGTGGTGGGGGCCTGGAATGCGCTGCCAGGCAAGGTGGTGGAGGCGGACACACTGGGAACGTTTAAGACTTATCTAGATAGCCACATGAATGGAGTGGGAATGGAGGGATACAAAAGAATGGTCTAGTTTGGACCAGGGAGCGGCACGGGTTTGGAGGGCCGAAGGGCCTGTTCCTGTGCTGTTTTGTTCTTTGTTCAACCCCAGTTTTGGTCCAACTTTCCCCCCCAGGTGTATTTACATAGAAACATAGAAAACTACAGCACAAAACAGGCCCTTCGGCCCCACAAGTTGTGCCGAACATATCCCTACCTTTCAGGCCTACCTATAACCCTCCATCCTATTAAGTCCCATGTACTCATCCAGGAGTCTCTTAAAAGACCCTATTGAGTTCGCCTCCACCACCACTGACGGCAGCCGATTCCACTCGCCCACCACCCTCTGTGTGAAAAACTTCCCCCTAACATTTCCCCTGTACCTACCCCCCAGCACCTTAAACCTGTGTCCTCTCGTAGCAGCCATTTCCACCCTGGGAAAAAGCCTCTGAGAGTCCACCCGATCTATGCCTCTCAACATCTTATATACCTCTATTAGGTCTCCTCTCATCCTACGTCTCTCCAAGGAGAAAAGACCGAGCTCCCTCAGCCTATCCTCATAAGGCATGCCACTCAATCCAGGCAACATCCTTGTAAATCTCCTCTGCACCCTTTCAATCTTTTCCACATCCTTCCTGTAATGAGGCGACCAGAACTGAGCACAGTACTCCAAGTGGGGTCTGACGAGGGTCTTACATAGCTGCATCATTATCCCCGGACTCCTAAACTCAATCCCTCGATTGATGAAGGCCAGCACACCATACGCCTTTTTAACCACCTCCTCCACCTGCAGGGCCGATTTTAGAGTCCTATGGACCCGGACCCCAAGGTCCTTCTGATCCTCCACAGTACTAAGAGTCTTTCCCTTAATATTGTACTCCTTCATCCCATTTGATCTGCCAAAATGGACCACTACGCATTTATCTGGGTTGAAGTCCATCTGCCACTTCTCCGCCCAGTCTTGCATCCTATCTATGTCCCTCTGTAACTTCTGACATCCCTCCAGACAATCCACAACCCCACCAACCTTCGTGTCGTCGGCAAACTTACCAACCCATCCCTCCACTTCCTCATCCAGGTCATTTATGAAAATGACAAACAGCAAGGGTCCCAGAACAGATCCCTGGGGCACACCACTGGTGACCGACCTCCATTTAGAAAAAGACCCATCTATACACACTCTCTGCCTCCTTTGGGCAAGCCAGTTCTGGATCCACAGGGCACCAGCCCCTTGGATCCCATGCCCTCTCACTTTTTCTAGAAGCCTTGCATGGGGGACCTTATCGAACGTCTTGCTAAAATCCATATAAACCACATCTACCGCTTTCCCTTCGTCAATGTGTTTAGTGACATTTTCGAAGAACTCCACCAGGCTCGTAAGGCACGATCTGCCTTTGACAAAGCCATGCTGAGTATTCTTGAGCATACTAAACCTCTCTAAATGCTCATAAATCTTGTCCCTCAGGATCTTCTCCATCAGTTTACCAACCACTGAGGTTAGACTCACCGGTCGGTAATTACCTGGGCTATCCCTATTCCCCATCTTGAAAATAAGAACCACATCCGCAATCCTCCAATCCTCCGGCACCTCTCCCGTCTCCATCGAAGATGCAAAGCTCATCGCCAGAGTCTCTGCAATCTCTTCCCTCGCCTCCCACAGTAACCTGGGGTACATCCCATCCGGACCCGGCGACTTATCTATCTTGATGCCATTCAAAGATTCCAGCACAACCTCTTTCTTAAATTCCACATACTCAATCTTTTCAGTCCACCGCAAGCCCGCAGTACATCCACCCAGGTCCTTCTCCTCTGTGAAAACCGAGGCAAAATACTCATTAAGCACCTCTGCCATTTCTACTGGTCCCGTACTGATTTTCCTGCCTTCACCTTTTATAGGCCCTATTCCGTCACGTCTCATCCTTTTACTCTTCACATATTTATAGAACGCCTTAGGGTTTTCCTTAATCCTACCTGCCTTCTCGTGACCCCTTCTGGCTCTCCTAATTTCCTTCTTTAGTCCCTTCCTACAAGCCGTATACTCATCTACATCCCTATCTTCGCCAAGCTCTCTGAACCTTTTCTACGCTTTCCTTTTCTTCTCGACTAGGTCCCGCACAGCTTTCGTGCACCACGGTTCCTTTAACCTACCAACTCCTCCCTGTCTGCTCGGAACGTTGTCCTGTAGAACTCTAGACAGACATTCCTTGAAAAACTGCCACCTCTCTTCAGTAGATTTCCCCGAGAATACCTCCTTCCAATTTACTCCTCTAATTTGCTGCCTTATGTCTTCATATTT
This sequence comes from Mustelus asterias, assembly GCF_964213995.1. NCBI lineage: Eukaryota > Metazoa > Chordata > Chondrichthyes > Carcharhiniformes > Triakidae > Mustelus > Mustelus asterias. The sequence goes on along the minus strand of NW_027591838.1, from coordinate 3,959 downwards.
CCCCTTACTCCATATAAACGCTTTTGTAGCTTGCCTGATCCTCTCTTTTTCCAATGCAAGCATAAAGGAGATAGAGTTATGATCGCTATCCCCAAGATGCTCTCCCACCGAGAGATCTGACACCTGTCCAGGCTCATTGGTCAGTATCAGATCAAGTACAGACTCTCCTCTAGTCGGCTTGTCCACATGCTGTGTCAGGAAACCCTCCTGAACACACCTAACGAACTCCTCCCCATCCAATCCCCTTACCCTGGGGATATTCCAATCTATGTTTGGGAAATTAAAGTCTCCCATCACAACAACTCTGCTATTACTGCATCTCTCCAGGATCTGTATCCCTATCTGCTCCTCCACCTCCCTGTCACTATTGGGCGGCCTATAGAAAACTCCCATTTAACCCCAGTTTTGGGTCTAATTTCTCCCCCAGGTGAATTTAACCCCAGTTTTGGGTCTAATTTCTCCCCAGGTGAATTTAACCCCAGTTTTGGGTCTAATTTCCCTCCCCAGGTGAATTTAACCCCAGTTTTGGGTCTAATTTCCTCCCCAGGTGAATTTAACCCCAGTTTTGGGTCTAATTTCCCCCCCCACAGGTGAATTTAACCCCAGTTTTGGGTTTAATTTCCCCCCCCAGGTGAATTTAACCGCAGTTTTGGGTCTAATTTCCTCCCCAGGTGAATTTAACCCCAGTTTTGGGTCTAATTCCCCCCCCAGGTGAATTTAACCCCAGTTTTGGGTCCAATTCCCTCCCCAGGTGAATTTAACCCCAGTTTTGGGTCTAATTTCTCCCCCAGGTGAATTTAACCCCAGTTTTGGGTCCAATTCCCTCCCCAGGTGAATTTAACCCCAGTTTTGGGTCTAATTTCCCCCCCAGGTGAATTTAACCCCAGTTTTGGGTCTAATTTCCCCCCCCAGGTGAATTTAACCCCAGTTTTGGGTCTAATTTCCCCCCCAGGTGAATTTAACCCCAGTTTTGGGTCTAATTTCCCCCCCAGGTGAATTTAACCCCAGTTTTCGGTCTAATTTCCCCCCCAGGTGAATTTAACCCCAGTTTTGGGTCCAATTCCCTCCCCAGGTGAATTTAACCCCAGTTTTGGGTCTAATTTCCCCCCCAGGTGAATTTAACCCCAGTTTTGGGTCTAATTTCCCCCCCCAGGTGAATTTAACCCCAGTTTTGGGTCTAATTTCCCCCCCAGGTGAATTTAACCCCAGTTTTGGGTCTAATTTCCCCCCCAGGTGAATTTAACCCCAGTTTTGGGTCTAATTTCCCCCCCAGGTGAATTTAACCCCAGTTTTGGGTCCAATTCCCTCCCCAGGTGAATTTAACCCCAGTTTTGGGTCTAATTTCCCCCCCCAGGTGAATTTAACCCCAGTTTTGGGTCTAATTCCCCCCCCCAGGTGAATTTAACCCCAGTTTTGGGTCTAATTTCCCCCCCAGGTGAATTTAACCCCACTTTTGGGTCTAATTTCCCCCCCAGGTGAATTTAACACCAGTTTTGGGTCCAATTCCCTCCCCAGGTGAATTTAACCCCAGTTTTGGGTCTAATTTCCCCCCCAGGTGAATTTAACCCCAGTTTTGGGTCTAATTTCCCCCCCAGGTGAATTTAACCCCAGTTTTGGGTCTAATTTCTCCCCCAGGTGAATTTAACCCCAGTTTTGGGTCTAATTTCCCCCCCCAGGTGAATTTAACCCCAGTTTTGGGTCTAATTTCCCCCCCCAGGTGAATTTAACCCCAGTTTTGGGTCTAATTTCCCCCCCAGGTGAATTTAACCCCAGTTTTGGGCTGTGGGCCAGGTGCCAATCCTCACCTGTTGCCTGGTAACGGGAACCTGGACCCGCCCCCTGGTGACGTCACGGGGAGGCGGACATCGCTCTCTGATTGGCTGCTGCCGGGACCGATGGCCAAATGAAACCTTTCCTGGAGTTTAACTTCTGTCCATCCTCAGCTCCTTCACTGGGGATTGGGATGGGACTTGATATATATATATATAAACAGACAGAAAACACACTGACGCACTTTTGTATTTACTGAATGTCCATCAGTGGCGCAATATAAAATATTGTTATAAATATTACAACACAGAATAATATTCATAGAATCCCTACAGTGCAGAAGGAGGCCATTCGGTCCATTGAATCCGCACTGACTCTCTGAAAGAGCACCCCAACAAGGGGTCAGTAACCAGCGGCGGGCATAGATTCAAACAAAGGAGCAGGAGGTTTAAATCATGGAATTCCTCCAGTGCCGAAGGAAACCATTCAGTCCATTTTAGAGAGGATTTGAGGAGAGAGATTTTCACCCAGAGGGTGGTGGGAATCTGGAACCGCTGCCTGAGAGGGTGGTCGAGGCGGGAACCCTCACAACACTTAAGAAGCGTTTGGATGAGCACTTGAAACATTGGCCTAATATAGGGTCGGTCCGTTCAAAAGTCTGACAGCAGCAGGGAAGAAGCTGTTCTTGAGTCGGTCGGTACGTGACCTCAGACTTTTGTATCTTTTTCCAGACGGAAGAAGGTGGAAGAGAGAATGTCCGGGGTGCGTGGGTTCCTTAATTATGCGGCTGCTTTTCCGAGGCAGCGGGAAGTGTAGACAGAGTCAATGGATGGGAGGCTGGTTTGCGTGATGGATTGGGCTACATTCACAACCTTTTGTAGTTCCTTGTGGTCTTGGGCAGAGCAGGAGTCCCCATACCAAGCTGTGATACAACCAGAAAGAATGCTTTCTATGGGGCATCTGTAAACGATGATGAGAGTCTTGGTGGACAGGCTGAATTCCTTAGCCTCCTGAGAAAGTAGATTTCAGATCCTAAGCATGGTGTCACAGTGGTTAACACTGCTGCCTCACAGCGCCAGAGACCTGGGTTCAATTCCTGGCTTGGGTCACTGTCTGTGCGGAGTCTGCACGTTCTCCCCGTGTCTGCGTGGGTTTCCTCCGGGTGCTCCGGTTTCCACCCACAGTTCGAAAGACGTGCTGGTTAGGGTGCATTGGCCGTGCTAAATTCTCCCTCAGTGTACCCGAACAGGCGCTGGAGTGTGGGCGACTAGGGGATTTTCACAGTAACTTCATTGCAGTGTTAATATAAGCCTACTTGTGACACTTGAAGTGTGCCTGTTCTCACAGATGCTGTTAGACCTGCTGAGATTTTCCAGTGTTTTCTGTTTCTGTGCGTGTTTTTCTCTTTTTTATTCCGACATTTGATTTGTTTTAGATTTCAGATTTCCAGCAGCTCCAGTGTTTAGTTGCTTTGAGCTAATCTGGAAAGTTTGAGGTGTGTTTGTGTCTTTCCTTGTTTTTCTGACATTTTATTTGTCACATTTCCAGCAAGTGCGTGTGTGTTTTCCCCTTTTTTGGCAACTGATTTGTTTGAAACTTCAGATTTCCGGCAGCCCCCCGTGTCTTGAGCTAAAAGAAAAGTCTGCTCTGGAAAGTTTCCAGTCTGTGATTTCCCATTTTGTGTCGGCAAGTTATTTGTGTGTTTTTTCCCTTTGCTTTAAATTTCAGATTTGCAGCCAGTGGGTGTTTTGGGGAGTTTGTGAGTGTTTTGGGGGGTTTGTGGGTGTTTTGGGGGGTTTGTGGGTGTTTTGGGGGGGGGTTTGGGGGTGTTTTGGGGGGTTTGTGGGTGTTTTGGGGGGTTTGTGGGTGTTTTGGGGGGGTTTGTGGGTGTTTTGGGGGGGTTTGTGGGTGTTTTGGGGGTTTGTGGGTGTTTCGGGGGGTTTGGGGGGGTTTTGGGGGGGTTTGTGGGTGTTTTGGGGGGGGTTTGTGGGTGTTTTGGGGGGGTTTGGGGGTGTTTTGGGGGTTTGGGGGTGTTTCGGGGGGTTTGGGGGTGTTTTGGGGGGTTTGTGGGTGTTTTGGGGGGGGTTTGTGGGTGTTTTGGAGGGGTTTGTGGGTGTTTTGGGGGGTTTGGGGGTGTTTTGGGGGGTTTGTGCGTGTTTTGGGGGTTTGTGGGTGTTTGGGGGGGGTTT
>NW_027591837.1:0-72173 GCF_964213995.1 Mustelus asterias | reverse complement strand
CACTTTCTTTGGCTATTGCATTGTGTGGTGACCCACTGTAATTACATGTTGTATGCCTGGACACACCCATGCTGCACCTCGCCCGAGTCTCCTCCCTTCCCACCTGAGACGACACCCTTTCCACCTGAGCGAGGTATAAAGGTGATGGTTCCTCCTCCTCGCCTCAGTCTGGGCCAGGTTAGCTACAAGGGTGTGCTCCAGTTCTTTGCGAATAAAAGCCTGTTATTTCACTCACTCGCTGGAGTCCTCATATCATAATTGATAGTGCATCACATTGTGAATTTTGTTATTTAACCTCTCCCAGTGTCAACATTATCACAGACCTTCTCCTTTATTCTTCCTGTCTTTACCTCCTTCCATTGGCTTAAAAACACTCACATTTCTATTGTTCTTCAGTTCTGATGAAAATTCATCAACCTGAATTTTTAACTATAAATAGGATTGTTGATTTATAATTATTCCAGAATCTACTCTGCTTAATATCTAAACCAATATAGTTAAAAGTCCCACAAGCCTGACTCTCAATTTTAAATTCTGTTCTAATCTTATGAATAACACATTTTCCAAATGCCACAGTACCACCCCGTAATAAATCATCACCATGCATCCTGAGATGTCTGAAAGTTTTAATTATGATGCCAATAAAACAGGATCTGCTTTTAGTTGAACTGAAATTATTTTCAGCAAAATAGATCTCACTAAAAAATACCATATGCTCGAAGCATCATTCAGGTCATAGTCAGATCTGTTCAGTTTCTATAGCTTTCCTTCAGCATCTGTTGTCTCTTTAGTTGGTTTCAGAAACACTTCTCTTTGCAAAAGTGTTGCCCTGCAGAAATGTGACTTTTATGTAAAAAGATCCACACGCTCATGAATATGTAGCCAAAAGAACGAGAAAGATTTTCAAGTTTGCTTTTCTGGCTGTTGGTGAGACCTCTGAAACAAATATAATATCTCGTCACATTTTATAGCCCCAAACAAACAACCTACAGTCCCATTGGCAAGGATCTTTTCAGTACAAATTATCCTGTGTGACAAAGCTGGTTGCCCCTTATCTAGTTCCTCAGAATAAACCCAAACTCTCTCAAACGATCTAATGTTGTTTATTTTACTTCTCTTTTTGTTTATCCCCCAGTTTATTGGCAGCCGCGAAAGCTTCACAATCAGGACTTCTGTTTCTTTATTCTATTCAGAGACTGTTCTGTATCCTTTATTTCATTGTCTAATCTGTGCAATCTTAGCACTTTTATATATGTGACTGCAACTGTGAGATTTCCCTCTTGCACCAATGAAGGCTCTTCCTCTGGTACATTTCTCTGGTTTTCTGCTACAAGCGTCACTTCTAGACCCACTATCAGTATTTGCATCGCACTTTCTTATTCTTCACCCTTTCACCCCCATTCAGCAAGCCCATGGACCTCACTTCTTGACCACCCTGACCAATCAACCAATTCTTAAACTTGCTAGCAGTTTTTCCCACCTGTCCCTCAATTGTTGCATCCCTCTCTCTCTATTCACTAAGCTCGCCCCCGATACATGTCACCCGAGAACCCACTTTGGGCAGTTGGCTTTTAGATCTGATAGCTGTATCATTTGTATCATGATCACTGACATCAGCAATATCCAGTCCATGATCTATTCTTGTATTCTGTTCCTTAGGATCTTCATCACAAAATATATATCAGCATTTGTGTACAGAGTGCCTTGTTTACTTCTAACAGTTGCTCAGAGTCCAAAGTTTTGTATTAATTCAGATTAATCATGAGGAATGAATCTCAACAGTTTGATTATTATACTTGATAAGCACTATCTTATGATCACAACCTATTACCAAATCATGGCCTTTCTATTCCCTATTGCCCTCTCTTTTATTATACACCAAATTTCCTGAATTAAATTCTGTCTCAGGCGGCCTAATGTTCAGTGCTCTCCAAATTTCTCAGAGACTTCAGCCTTGATGAAAGCCCACCTCCCTGCAAATGAGAAGAAAAAAAATTGAAAGAATTGTAGTTAACTTTAGGGCAGGAGGACTATTGCACACTGCAGAATCCATTTGGCATTTTGCCCATAGACTACTGGACAGGGAATATATACTCTAATCAACTGGAGTAAATTATTTTAATGAACTGCCCATGCCAGGGCAGTTTACAACTCAGTCTGGTTGATCAAATAAAATTTGATACAGCACTTCATCAATCATCATACGATTCCATTCACAGAGTCCATTGCTGAAAGGATTTTCAGCTGCAGTATTAATGATCATGATGTTCATTTTAACGGATGGCAGTATCTCAATTCCCAAAGAGTCAGCGGGGAACACACCCCTGCCAACTCCAAGTGCCGCACTGCCGTTTCAGACTCGAATGAGCATTAAGCGGTTGTAGACGGGTTTTCCTCCCTTCACTTGGAAAAAAGTCCCATCTTAGAGAGCTGCCGGCTGATCCGATTGGCCAGCAGCTCCACACTCCCTGCAGTGACAAGAGCTGCAGTGAACTGACGAAGAATTGCATGAGGATGCTTGAGACTAAGTCTGATCACTAGAAACTAAGGTAAGTTCAAAGAGTCCCAGATCACTGGGGTCTCTGAGAGGTGGGGGTGGGGAAGGGAGGGGCAGAAACTACTGGGAGGGCACCTAGCTTCAGGAGGGAGCTTCTGATGGAGGTGTTCTCCCCTACCCCTCCCTTCCTGCCTGAGATATCAGTCTGTTGATGTTCCATTTATCGGCTGAGTCATTCAAGGTCAGTCCTCCTGCCAACCTAAGAATTGAGAAGGGGCAAGAAACTAATTGGCCACTTAAGGGCCTCACCTGAAGTCTTGCCCTCACTAGCATAAAATTGTTGCGTGATTGAGGCAGGCAGGAACCCAGAGGGAATCCTGTTCCTTCAATTTCCCCCCCCCGCCTGAAAACCTGCCGGTGGGGGAGTGTGAAATTCTGGCTATTGTTTTCATCGAACTCGTCATTGGCAAATTCCCTTTCATTGTCAGTCAGAAACTTCACTAGTGCCCCAAGTCCAGTCTTTATCAATTTCCCCAAGATGTATATTATAATAACATTTTAGTCCCTATTAAGTATCATTGTAGAAAGATCAAATCTGGTCACCAGTCTATAAAATGTAGAATGAAAATATTTCTGTCCATGGGACTATTCCTTTTGATCCATAACGACTATCTCATTAAAGTCATGTGCCAATGGAAGACTTACAATAGGATATGGCATCATCTTCTAATACATTTACAATTTCACACTTCTTACTAATCTCTTCTATTAGCCTTGTACAGTTTTCATTGCATCTTTTAGTAGCATTTTTAACCTTTAAGAGTAAAGTGAGCAATTTGTGTATGTATTTTTAAGCCAGTTTGGTTTTTCGCTCTCTGATTCTTATCTGATATAATTAATACATGTCTAACACTGAGAAATATCAGGTTTTATTAAGGGATGCACTTATATCCTGACTGAGTAATCTGCAAAGCCACTTGTTGACTTTCCAAAAACATTTTCCTTTTAATGATCCATGCTAAATTTCTTTGGTGCCTTTCTCAATGAAGCATTGGCTGATTAGATTTGATTTGATTTATTATTGTTGCATGTATTAGTATGCAGTAAAAAGTATTGTTTCTTGCGTGCTATACAGACACAGCATACGCTACATAGAGAAGGAAAAGAGAGGGTGTAGAATGTAGTGTAACAGTCATAGCTAGGGTGTAGCAAAAGATCACTGTAATATGAGTTAGGTCTATTCAAAAGTCTGATGGCAGCAGGAAAGAAGCTGTTCTTGAGTCAGTTGGTATGTGACCTCAGACTTTTGTAACCTTTTCCTGACGGAAGAAGGTGGAAGAGAGTATGTCCGGGCTGCGTGGGGTCCTTGATTATGCTGGCTGCTTTTCCGAGGTAGCGGGAAGTGTAGACAGAGTCAAAGGATGGGAGTTTGGTTTGCATGATGGATTGGTCTTCGTTCACAACCTTTTGTAGTTTCTTGCGGCCTTGGACAGAACAGGGACCTGAGAAAGTAGAGGCGTTGGTGGGCTTTCTTAACTATAGCGTCGGCATGAAGGGACCAGGACAGGTTGTTGGTGATCTGTACACCTAAAAACTTGAAGCTCACGACCCTTTCTACTTTGTCCCCATTGATGTAGACAGGGGCATGTCCTCCACTACGCTTCCTGAAGTCAATGACTATCTCCTTCATTTTGTTGACATTGAGGGAGAAATTATTGTCGTCGCATCAGTTCACCAGATTCTCTACCTCTTTCCTGTACTCCGTCTCATCGTTGTTTGAGATCCGACCCACTACAGTGGTGTCATCAGCAAACTTGAAAATCGAGTTGGAGGGGAATTTGGCCACACAGTCATAGGTGTATAAGGTGTATAGTATGGGGCTGAGGACACAGCCTGTGGGGCACTGATGTTGAGGATGGTCGTGGAGGACGTGTTGTTGCCTATCCTTACTGATGGTGGTCTGGGATCCAGTCGCAGAGGGAGGAGCCGAGTCCCCACTGGAGACTACATCTCTGCTTGGAATTAGAATTGTTGTCATGACCAAACCTAAAACAAATAGTACTTTTATATTCTTTAACCTTCAAAAATCCTCACTACTTATGAATAAAAATAACATGTTAGCCCATCTGTTTCACATTCTGTCAAAGTGCAAGTGCAACCAGCATTGTGCACAGTTTAAGGAGTCCTCAACTATCACATTCATCCACAGAATGAAAGCTACTTGTGACCAATACAATTTGTTCAGATTCATCATTACCATAATCTTCTCCCTCAGATTCCTTTTCATCATGTGTAATTTTGGGGACTCCGCCTTTCCATTTTGGTCAATTCACTGCATCATGATATTTTGAGACACACATGAAGCAACTACTAAGTGAACTGAGCACCACAACTAACCCGAGTGCTCCCTGGCCACGTTTCCAACCAGCATAGCTACCTCCCAGACCCAACCTGACCCAACTACCCACCCATTAACCCATTCACCCACTCATACATCCATTCACCCACTCATACACCCACCCACTCACTTTCACATAATCACTCACCCACTAACCCATTCCCTCACTCACCCATTTACCCACTCACGCACCCACTAGATCTTGTTCTGACAGATTATCATACTCTGGTGGTCACCATATGGAGGGGGAAGCTCACTGGCGATCCAACTACTGCTGAGGAAGAGGGATCAATGACGTCTGAGTTGGACGACGAGCCTCTGGGATTGGTCCGACACAAGGCACTGGAGATGCAGCGAGAGGTGGTGGAACATCAGGCAGTGGTCGCAGAGGCCCTCAACTGAGTGGCACATGAGGCAGAGGAGTCTGTCCGCCTGCCCTCTGATGAAGTGGTTCCAACCTGTGCACATATGGACATGGGGAGGATGGTGAACACCATGGAGAACATCGACCAGCAGAACGCCAAAACGTGCACTCCAACACTGCAGTGGCTACACAAGATGGGGAATGGGCACCTTGATATCCCTCCAGGTGCTCCTTCTTCTCCTCAAGGATTCAGGCAGAGGCTCTCAGGCACCCACCCTAAGGAAGGAGGAGCACTGTTGGACACCCATTGGACCCCCAATCAGGACTTTGAGCTTAATTGGCCCTTCCAAATCCCCCTTGCTTGTGACCCCTTCAGTCTCATCTTCCATAACCGCAGAGCAAACAGCTGCCCCACAGCAGGACAGCCAAAGTAAGCTCGGGCCCTACCCTCAAAGAACATCCACCAAGGTCATCCAAGAAAACAGGGCAAACTGGTCGGCAGGCTGCCTCCAGCCCTGGTACAGATATGTCAGGGGAGCACCTAGGAGAAGTGAATGAAAAATTGAGAATTATGATTTCACCTGAGATCGCACTGGTGCTTTATAATTGTTTATGTTCTTACAACTTTGTAAATAGATTACATAAGCACTTTAATGAGGTCTGATGTGGCTTAATTGTGGTTGGTAGTCATTAGACCTGTGTGCTCCCCTCCCTGCCACCCCCCCCCCCCAGCTTCAGGGTGACACCCCAAGCTGTATCTATGTATCCCGGAATCAGGCAAGGGTCTTATCCAGTGTGAACCATGTGCAAGAAGCCTCCTGCATATGCTGAGCCTTTGCCCTTCACACGTGCATTGTTGAAATCCCTAAGCACTATCCAAACTGCTTCCAAGGATTCTCCTTCCATTGTCCAGTTGAGCTGACTTGCCACACCGCCCACCTCTGATGGCCCAACTTTCATGTTGCAAGTGGCCATGGTCCGTGTGACTTCTAATGTTGCATCCAACACCTTCCAACCTATCCCTGTGACTCATATCCTTCCTCTCCATTAACCCTCCTGGTGTGAGCTTTGACGTCCCCACAGACACCCTACCCTTCCTCCATCACTCCATCCGTGCAGGTGAATGTCCACTTCCTGAGGAGGCCAAGCCATGACAATAGACAAGACATTCCTCATCCCTCTGACCCCCAGAATCCAGTTGTACTTCTGTGCCTTCTAACAATGTCAGTGTCCCATCACCCATTATCAAGAACTGTCGCCCTCCTACCCTACCAGCTCTCACTGCCCCCTTAACATCTCTTCCTATTAACAATTCACTCAGCGTGCACCCCAGGACTCATCAATTGACACCACCATCTGAACCCATCTTCCCTCTTTCCCCAGCATTCCTGTTCACACCTGCACACCACCCCACCACTTGCGGTTTATCACGGCCCTTCCCACCCTCTCATTTCATAAACCACTTCCCTTTTTAACGACCCCCGGAGCATCTCGCTCTTTCCCCTACCACCCCAACCTCCCTGGCCTCCCTCTTGGCCTCTGCACCTACCCACATCTTCATTCTTCCCCTTATCGTCTAATCGCAGCCCGCCCCCCCCCCCCCCCCCCCCCGCCCCCCCCAGCACAAACCATCGCCACACAACAACACTTCATGCAGCCAACAAAGCACCAAAATCCACATCCTGGAAGCTCCTAAAGTTACATGTGGTTGATTCTCCATCCACCCATTGCTGCATGCAGTGTCCCAGAGTCCACGGTTGCTGGAGACCTGCAACTTTCATTCCGCAAGCTGTCCCAGACTTTCTTCCAGGTGAGTCTTGACATGTCAACACCACGTTGGTCTGGACGTGTTGTAAGGTGACATGATATCCCACTAGCAGTACAGATAATTGGATGGGGGGATTAATTCCAGGTGGGGCTCCAGCTGTATGCCATTAACAGGATGCAAAATCACACAGACTCTAGTGGAAATGGCAATCTACCATAATAGGCGGAAGTACACGTTCCAGCCGTCATTTCATGCCGGCAGCAAACCAATTTTTATTTCCTATCGCATTGTCACCTGGATCAATTAGCATATTTAAAGTAGCATTTAGTTTGGAAACTGCTGGTATGGAGAAGCAGTGGAACTGTCCCTCAGACATGCTGTCCTTAGATGGGGGTGGGTTAGGAATTTTAAATGTTTTAACATCTCACCTGACCCCAGCGTTCTTGGAAGTCAAGATTCCACGCATTATTTGATGTGTAATAAAAGTCTATGATTCCTTGAAACATTTTTCCTCCTTCTTTTGTTCACTGAGTTATCCTCCAAAATAAGTCATACACATATAGCCAATGTGTCTACATGGTTCCTTAAATGCTGTATGTACTACTGAAGTAGAATGGGTCGAGAGCTTCAAGTTTTTGGTGTCCAGATCACCAGCAACCTGTCCTGGTTCCCCCATGCCGACGCTATAGTTACAAAAGCCCACCAACGCCTCTACTTTCTCAGAAGACTAAGGAAATTTGGCATGTCAGCTACGACTCTCACCAACTTTTACAGATGCACCATAGAAAGCATTCCTTCTGGTTGTATCACAGCTTGGTATGGCTCCTGCTCTGCCCAAGACCACAAGAAGCTACAAAAGGTCGTGAATGTAAACCAATCCACCTCGCACACCAACCTCCCATCCATTGACTCTGTCTACACTTCCTGCAGCCTCGGCAAAGTAGCCAGCATAATTAAGGACTCCACGCACCCCGGACATTCTCTCTTCCACTTTCTTCCGTCGGGAGAAAGATACAAAAGTCTGAGGTCACGTACCAACCGACTCAAGAACAACTTCTTCCCTGCTGCCGTCAGACTTTTGAATGGACCTACCTTGCATTAAATTGATCTTTCTCTACACCCTAGCTATGACATGCTGCACTCTCTTGTTTCCTTCTCTATGAACGGTATGCTTTGTCTGTATCGTGCTCAAGAAACACTACTTTTCACTGTATGCTAATACATGTGACAAAAATCAAATCAAATGATAAAATCAAGCTATAATGTTGTGTTTGTGCTGTCTGAGTCAATATCAGAAAGAGCATTTATGCATAAGATGAATATAATAGACCTAAAGACTGGAGTTTGGATGAGTTGGCGAATAAAGTCAGAACAGGTACTGAAAGAAAAATGAAGAGGGAAAGAAAGATTGTATGGAGAGAGAAAAACAGACAGACAGAAAGCAGGAGGTGGGTGGCACGATGCACAGTGTTTAGCTCTGCCTCACAGTGTCAGGGATCCAGTTTCGATTCCTGGCTTGGGTCACTGTGCATGTTTTCCCCGTGTCTGTGGGTTTTCTCCGGGTGCTCCGGTTTCCTCCTCCAGTCGGAAAGATGTGCTGGTTAGGTACATTGGCCATGCTAAATTCTCCCTCAGTGTACCCGAATAGGCGCTGGCGTGTGGCAACTAGAAGATTTTCACAGTAACTTCATTGCAGGGTTAATGTAAGCCTATTTGTGACACAAATAAATAAACTTCTTAAACTTTTAAAGCAGAAATCCAGAAGTTACTGTCAGTGATTCTGTGCTTCTCCATTTAAAGATTAAATAAACTTTAAACTTTAAAATGAAAAAATATTAAAATTAAATTTAAAATTTTTTACATTGAGACTCCAGAGTTTAAACTCCACCCTTTCTGGACTGGAAGGGTTGAAGGTATTGCAGAAGTGTAAATTTCCTCAGTGAAATGTAACTTATACATTGAATTACTCGCCGTAACTTTCTATGCGGAGTTTAATGGACAATTAATATGCAAGTACAGTGACTTCACAAAATTCATGAGGAGATTGAAGGCGAGCTGCCGCTTTCATAAGACAGTGATGGAAATCGTCCGATAACTTACGATAATTCACAGGCATCTCTCCCTGGCCACAAGCTGCCGTATGATTTACATATTAATAATGATAAAAAGCATACAACATGACATTATGATCCAGTAAATTCTGGATCATTCTTAATATTTTACATTTGGCCCAAATGATCATTTATTGCACACAGACACAGATGGTGAGATAAGTGATTTTGTTAGAATTGTTCATGTTGTTAGGCTTCTTTAATACTAAGAAGTTTGTATCTGCATAAAGATATACAGTGCCACTGCTGCCACCTAGAGACCTTATTGTAGGAGCAGCTCCAAAAGAACTACATTTTCTGATAGTGGTGGGGAGTGAGTCAGACATTTTCTAATGTACGGATTCATTCAAAAAATAACTCAAAGACCTAAAAAGAAAAATAGTTTTAGTATATTGAATAATCTTTTAGAACAATGAATAATCTTTCAGGTTTCCTTTCCTCTAGTGTATTTTATTGTATATGTAAGTAGAATTAAAATCTCAGATGTGAGGATTGATAATTTCTAGGAGTGTTAAGTATGGTTATTATTTGGTGACCTTTACAACAATGCTTTTCTGCATAATAGTATTCATAATTCAACAAATAACATAGTGCGATTAGGTCAGTTTGGTGAATACTATTTAAAACTGAATTAGTTCATTGTTTCAACTGTATTATTTTTGTCATTTTGGGAGAATTTTAACCTGGCAGACCACAGGTGATATTGGGCAAAGATGTCGGTGCATCAGGAAACTAACTCCTGATGATCCATGTTTTACTTGGGCTTGTTAAGCTGCTTGAGCACCAACCCCTTGAGAGAGGAAGTTGCCTGTTAACCAATGCTAATCACCTAACTGAACCAATGTTTTAACTCACTTTTAGATTTAGCATGCATCCCCTTGTTTTCCGGGTTTCCTGAAACTTAGCAGTGAAGGCAAGATGAGCAGACAACAGCAATTGAGGGGGTGGCCTCAAACTCATGGAAATGCTGCAACAAATCCTCTGCGCTCATAGCTATTTTCTTATCTATTTAGACAGGGTTTGTTCACAGTGCTTCTGCTGAGTCTTTATACATTGAATCACATCAGGATGGGTGGCGCTATGGCTACCTTAGACTGGATGTCAAACAAGGACCAATTTAGCCAGCAGCAGCAGAAGACTGCTCAAGAGACTTGTAGCTGGACTGAGGCAGAGAAGATACCAGCAGAGAGGCCAGGATATGCAGGCTGAGTTTCTGTGACTTGTCCAAACAGCAGTGTTTCAAGATGCTCAGGGTGTCACGCCAGGTGGTAGCAGATACCTGCAGCCTCCTAAAAGAAGACCTGCTCCCTTCTGGACCTGGAGGTCACATGTTATTAGTAACTGTCAAAGTTACTGCAGTACTCAATTTTTTAGCCTCTTGATTCTTTCAGGGTTCTGCTAGATAAATTTCCAGGATCAGCTCGTCAGCAGCCCACAAATGCATAAGACAGATGAATGATGGCTGGTCAGTGTTTACATGAACTTAATCTGCGATGGTGCCAGTCAACATGAGCTGGCACTTAGACTTGCATCTCTGCTGACTTCCGACAGGGACTCGCCACCATCAGCTACATACACATGCCAATCTGGGCATTCCTAGATCAACCAGTAGTGTCTGTCAACTACATGGGTTTCTGGTCAAAAATGTGCAGCTGGTGTGCAACCACAAGAAGCTATTTATACAGGTACGTGAAAGATTCCCCTGGAGTCGTAATGATGCCTTCGTCCTGCAACAGTCCAAGCTCCCTAATGTCTTCAGACCCGCAAGCAGACTTAAGGGGCATCTGCCTGGGGACAATGCACCACCAAATACTCATAGCGCTGTCCAGGATACTGTTATAAATGCAAGAGGTTGCAATAGTGAATTGATCTCAGATGCACATGTAACGGTCACTCTTTCCACCCTCAATGTCACTGACACAAAACAGTCCTGCAAAGCCAACCCCTTGCACATCCTCCCATTGATCTCCATCAATTCATGTCTTCCCTTTCATTATCAGACAAGTTGATAGGTGAGTGGATACCCAGTCACTCATTTGATTGGACCATTTAATGTTCCATAGAGTTGGCCACTCTATTAATGGAGACATTATCACAATGTCCTGTGTCATCAACCTGTTCATGCTTGAGGTGAACTCCATCATCTTGGCAATTATTGTCATAGTGCTTGGAAGGCCTGTCGGTGCATTTACATATTTTCTGCTGCTGGTCAGTGATTCACATTTTTAAGAGTGGCTCCGGAGGTACAGAAGTTGTCTCCAGCTGAGCAGAATTTGGCCAGGATGAGAAATGTGGGCAGGATAGGAAAGTGGTGCAAAGAATGAAATCCATATGTTTTAACTAAACAGCAGGAATTTAAATTACATTTTCTCATACACCCACATTTACACCTGGTGCAACTACAAAGCTTTCCTCTTGCTTTTCTATCTGCTGCTTTGTGATACAACCTCTATGGCCTGTCAGAGGTGAAGGCAGGATAGGCAGATCCCTGCTCCTGACAGCTAACATATTGTTGGCCAACAGTTTCGAGATTTTGGAGTCAGTTATGACCCAGCCAAAGATTGTTTCACCTACACCTTCATCTATTCGGAGGGTGAGACCAATGGGTGAGAAGTGGAAGCACTTTGGATGGAATCCTCACTTCCATTACCTCCTTCTCCACCATCCCTTTCATGGTCCAGTCACATTTCATTGCTACAAGAATGCTGTGGAGCACTTTGGTGCAGATCAGTGAGTTACTGTAAGACCAAGATGAAGATATTGATCATATTTAAGGTGCCAGATTTTTGATCCAGATTCTTCATGGCTATGGTCAAGATGTGCATGAGCTCATTTGATTGGACCATTTAATGTTCCATAGAGTTGGCCACTCTATTAATGAAGACATTATCACAATGTCCTGTGTCATCAACCTGTTCATGCTTGAGGTGAACTCCATCATCTTGGCAATTATTGTCATAGTGCTTGGAAGGCCTGTCAGTGCATTTACATATTTTCTGCTGCTGGTCAATGATTCACATTTTTAAGAGTGGCTCTGAAGTACAGAAGTTGCCTCCAGCTGAGCAGAATTTGGAGAGCTCTGCTCTCTGACGCGGACTTTCCACTGCTGTCCCCACCACCATCTGTTCTTGCTCACTAGAAATATGGGCCACTTGGTGAAAACCCAAATATCTGCCTTACTAATGTCATTGAAGTGCTAGGATCTGACTTGGAATGTATGAATCCTGTAATAGTGCATCCTCAGAAGGATTCAACTTGTTTGATGGGTGGAGGGGAATATGGAGAAATAGATGTTACGTTCAGGGCCATGGAAATGTTTTGCGATTTGTTATTCTTTGGGCAAAGGAAACAATACTCATCATGATCTTTGACTATATGACAGAAGTCACAGCACTTCGTAAACTAATTTGTTGTTTGAAATTATTTGAGAAATTTTGATGAAGTGATTAAGACCTATAATGCAACTAATTATTTATTTAAAAAGGACTTGTATAGATCATGATCTTTGTATGGGATCTGAAAAATTAGAAATATTCTGAAGATTTCTCAAGGACATGGAATATCGTTGCCTTACTTGAATCTAAAAATGTATACTCTATGAACTGCCCCATTTAGTCGAAGCAATTTGTGCTCTTGTACAGGACAAAGATCCCTCCTGCAAATTACTTTGCTGAATGGACAGTAAGAACCAGGTTTTCCACTTCCTTCTCACCAATTTTACAGCAGATATGGGGTGATAACCGATTCCTCCACTGGCCCCTGTAAATGGAAGACAGGCTGGGGGTGGGTGGGAAGGCAACTGGCGGCCCATGCGCTGCATTTTATGAGCCTTCCGTCTTTAAACATGCCAGAAGATGGACATAAATTCCAGCCCATGAATTTACCAGCACGCTGCTACCAATAATTAAAACGTTATAGAGAAGCCTACCTGATACGGCTGCGGAGAGTCTTGTTTTTTGAGTGATCGCATAATCTTCTTGTTTCCAGTTCAGCCCCAGTACCTGCTTCATGGACTTTTGAATGCTGGTTGCAGGAGACTAACAGTGCTCCTGGCAATCTGCATTCCTACAATGCAAATGCTTCCTTAATTGACATTTCATTAGAATGCATCCATCTATATAGGTGCAGTTTCTCATGTCACAACTGATCCACTCTGCAGACAAAGCCAAGTGTTTCTGCAAGCATTTTCCAATGGCCAATGAATGCTGATTTAAGTGCCTCATCCCCCCCACCACTATTTTACCCATAGTAGGGGGAGATCCAGGGTGGGGGCCCAGCAGGTTTCACTAGGTGAGCTGGTGTTGGGCAAGAAGGAGGAGTTCCCTGTTTCCATCGAATGCATTGCATTTCCCCCCGCAAATGTCATACCACCCTTTTAACCCAGTCCCCTAACCTCTCAAACCTGGCCACCCACCTCCTTCACCCCCTCACAGGGGCTTCCAGTTAGTCCCTGCCATTACCCCAGAGTTACCTGAAGTCCAGCTTCCATAATCTCCTCTTCTTTGGGGCCTCACAGCACACAGGGACCCGGTGCTCCAGTTTCCTCCCACAGTCCAAAGATGTGTGGGTTAGGTGGATTAGTAATTTATACCCCTTAGTGTCAGGGTGACTAGCTAGGGTAAATGCATGGGGTTAAGGGGATGGGGCCCGAGTTGGATTGTGGTTGGTGCAGACCCGATGGCCGAATGGCCTCCTTCTGCACTGTAGGATTCTATGTTCTATGACTAACTGTAGTCTCAGCAGTAGCCACCGCTTGAACCTGGCGCTGCTGGGACTCCAGAACTGGCAGACAATTGAATTGGTCAGAGGCTCTCTATGGTGGGACTTCATTCCGAGGTGGGGGTGGAAGTTTCACCCTAAGCCAATGAACAACCCTCAGAGTGTAAAATGGCTGCAAGACAGCCATCCTTTTTCAGGGTGGGCTCCTGAACTGACTTTTTACTTAGGGGCAGGCAACATGCACTCTGTAAAATCCTGCTCCATGTTTTTGCCACCAGACTGGCACAACTTCCTGGTGAATGCCAGGGAGCCTGTTTCCCATGCTGATGACCATAGGGTCAAAAATATAGAAATGCTTGCCCACCATAGATCCACTAGCAAAATGGCCAATAAAATGTGACGGCTACAATTCTGAACCTCCAGTTTTACTTCCTGTCGGTGTGAAAAAGAAAATCATTTTCATTGCAGAAACTGTAAATTATCTTCGTAAAATTTGGTGCTATATGTTTGTTTTTTTTTATTTTATGTTATTCACTAAACAACCTGTATGCACATTACTAATCACAGTGTCAAACTGTTGTGGCATCTCTATGAACCTGGTGTTGAATTTAAATAAACTCATATTAGTCATTTTTCAATCCTTCACAGAACTTGATTCAAAATGTTCAGGAATGTCCATTTTCCAACTATCACTTACTGCCTAAAATGATATTGAAACTCACAATCCTGTTCTTTTATTGTCCACTTATTCTATAATAATTGCCTTTAGATTATAGATGATTTACATTGTACTAAAAATGTAGTTATACAATATTAATACTTTATCCATTGCGAGGCTGAACCCTAGGATAATGTGTAACTTTCAGAATAATTTCAATTTGCAATGTCAGGCAGGGGGTTAAGCACAGAAATTTCAAAAAATCTTTCAACTATGTTTGCACTTAGCTGTGCTTACCCTTAGTGCTTTGCCACAGTTGGCAGCAATTATAATTTTCCACAAGCCCATCCAGCCATAGAGAAACAGCAAAGTTGGGCTGAAAAGCAGAGAATACCGAGGATTCTGTAAATCTAAAATAAAAATACTCAGCAGGTCAGGCAACCTCTGTAGAGAGAGAAACAGAGCTAACGTTTCAAGTTGATGATCTTTTATCAGTGCTGTGCCATCAGCTTGTAGCCTGGAGATAAAACCTGAGGTCCTGATTTTCCTCCTTTTATTGCACAAGCACAAAAGTATTTGTGGTATTTGTTTACAAAATCCCCTGTCCAGTTAGTGCAGCATTTCCCTATAGATTTAAATCAGCATTTTAGTTTTATCATACACGGTATCCTGTCATTAGTCATTTCAATACCTGTGCTTGAGGGAATTGAATGGCTGTCATGCCACCTAAGTAAGTAATCCACCACCTTGCATTATTTTCTGCATTTATCTAACACTGTTTCGTTTCCTTTTCCCCCCTCCTCCATTAATATACTTCACATTCGAGAAAACCAACATCTCTCATTAATATTTTGTTTTAGGAAAACATTGAAACAGAATTTGGCCCCATACATTGTTTGCTAACATCTTCCATGAGTGGATCCTGTCTTCATGGCAAACATGGGCATTTATAATATATGTTTAGAGTATGACCATTTCTATTGAAACACGCACATTCTCTGAAGTTACTCACTAGATCAGCCATAGTATTAGAGGGTTGGATGGAGAGAAATTTGTTGAGTGTATTCAGGAGGAATTTCTCATTCAGTATGTGGATGGCCCGACTAGAGAGGGGGCAAAATTTGACCTCCTCTTGGGAAATAAAGAAGGGCAGGTGACGGAAGTGTTAGTGAAGGATCACTTTGGGACCAATGACCATGATTCCATTAGTTTTAAGATAGCTATGGAGAATGATAGATCTGGCCCAAAAGTTAAAATTCTAAATTGGGGCAAGGCCAATTTTGATGGTATCAGGCAGGAACTTTCAAAAGTTAATTGGGGGAGTCTGTGGGAAGGCAAAGGGACGTCTGGTAAGTGGCACCCTTTCAAAAGTGTGTTAACCAGGGTTCAGGGTAAACACATTCCTCTTAGAGTGAAGGGCAAGGCTGGCAGAAGTAGGGAACCCTGGATGACTCGGGATATTGAGGCCCTGGTCAAGAAGAAGAAAGAGGCACATGATATGCATAAGCAGATTAAGTGAATCCTTTGAAGAGTATAGGGGGCGTAGGAGTAGAGTTAAGAGAGAAATCAGGAGGGCTAAAAGGGGACACGAGATTGTTTTGGTAGATAAGGCAAAGGGGAATCCAAAGAGCTTCTACAAATACATAAAGGGCAAAAGAGTAGCAAGGGAGAGAGTAGGGCCTCTTAAGGATCAACAAGGTCATCTATGTGTGGATCCACAAGAGATGGGTGAGATCCTAAATGAATATTTCTCATCAGTATTTACTGTTGAGAAAAGCATGGATGTTAGGGAACTTGGGGAAATAAATAGTGATGTCTTGAGGAGTGTACATATTACAGAGGAGGAGGTGCTGGAAGTCTTAAAGTGCATCAAGGTAGATAAATCCTGATGAAGTGTATCCCAGGACATTGTGGGAGGCAAGGGAGGAAATTGCAGGTCCCCTAGCCGAGATATTTGAATCATCGATAGTCACGGGTGAGGTGCCTGAAGATTGGAGAGTGGCAAATGTTGTGCCTTTGTTTAAAAAGGGCTGCAGGGAAAAGCCTGGGAACTACAGGCCAGTGAGCCTCACATCCGTGGTGGGTAAACTGTTGGAAGGTATTTTGAGAAACTGGATCTACAGGCATTTAGAAACGCACGGATTGATTAGAGACAGTCAGCATGGCTTTGTGAGTGGAAAATCATGTCTCACAAATTTGACTGAGTTTTTTGAAGGGGTAACCAAGAAGGTAGATGAGGGCAGTGCAGTTGATGTTGTCTACATGGACTTTAGCAAGGCCTTTCACAAGGTATCGCATGGTAGGTTGTTGCATAAGGTTAAATCTCACGGGATCCAGGGTGAGGTATCTGAATGGATACAAAATTGGCTTCTTGACAGAAACCAGAGGGTGGTTGTAGAGAGTTGTTTTTCAAACTGGAGGCCTGTGACCAGCAGTGTGCCTCGGGGATCAGTGCTGGATCCACTGTTATTTGTCGTTTATATTAATGATTTAGATGAGAATATAGGAGGCATGGTTAGTAAGTTTGCAGATGACACTAAGATTGGTGGCATAGTGGACAGTGAAGAAAGTTATCACCAATTGCAACAGGATCTTGATCAATTGGGCCAGTGGGCTGACGAATGGCAGATGGAGTTTAATTTAGACAAATGCGAGGTGATGCATTTTGGTAGATTGAACCAGGGTAGGACTTACTCAGTTAATGGTAGGGCATTGGGGAGAGTTACAGAACAAAGAAATCTAGGGGTACATGTTCATAACTCCTTGAAAGTGGAGTCACAGGTGGACAGAGTGGTGAAGAAGGCATTCGGCATGCTTGGTTTCATCGGTCAGAACATTGAATACAGAAGTTGGGACGTCTTGTTGAAGTTGCACAAGACATTAGTAAGGCCACACTTGGAATACTGTGTGCAATTCTGGTCACCCTATTATAGAAAGGATATTATTAAACTGGAAAGAGTGCAGAAAAGATTTACTAGGATGCTACCGGGACTTGATGGATTGAGTTATAAGGAGAGTCTGGAAAGACTGCGACTTTTTTCTCTGGAGCGTAGGAGGCTGGGGGGTGATCTTATAGAGGTCTATAAAATAATGAGGGGCACAGATCAGCGAGATAGTCAATATCTTTTCCCAAAGGTAAGGGAGTCTAAAACTAGAGGGCATAGGTTTAAGGTGAGAGGGGAGAGATTCAAAAGTGTCCAGAGGGGCAATTTTTTCATACAGCGGGGCTGAGTGTCTGGAACAAGCTGCCAGAGTTAGTAGTCGAGGCGGGTACAATTTTGAATTTTAAAAAGCATTTAGATAGTTACATGGGTACGATGGGTATAGAGGGATATGGGCCAAATGTGGGCAATTGCGATTAGTTTAGGGGTTTTTAAAAAAGGGGTGGCATGGACAAGTTGGGCCGAAGGGCCTGTTTCTGTGCTGTAAACCTCTATGACTCTATGACTCTATTCCTAATACACTGCTGTAGAATTTTAGATATTAATCAAGGTAATATCAAGGTGTATGTAGTATGTACATAATATTGCCCGTGTACAAAGTGTGGTTGTGCACTCTACACGTGTAAAATTGAACCATAATAAGATGAAGCAAACTTCCATTTACATTGCACTCTTCTAAACCTAATGATGTCCCAAAGTGTTTCATTACCAATGAAGTACTCTTGCTGTTGCAATGTAGAGCACATTGCAGCTGATTTGTGCAGAGCAAAATCTCACAACAGCAGTGAAATATTGATGATTTAATCTGTTTTTGTGATGTTGGTAGAGGGGTATCAGGCACAACACTGGGTAAAGTCCTCTATTCTTCTTCTAATTGTGCCATCAAGTGACTTACCATCTATCTATAAAGATAGAGGATGGAAATTTCCATTCTGGAGACTAAGTGCAGTGGCCAGTTGGGAAAGTTGGCGTAATTTCCACTGGCCGGCAGGTCAGATTACTCCACATGATTTTACTCTTTTCAGCTCACTAATTATGCATCAATGAGGAGCTTGTTGAATCTTGTGATCAGGCAGGCAGGGATTTGTCCATCCCATCATTATCTCACAATATTAAAGGTCCTGCCACCATATTTAAATGACAGCCGCACAGACTCTTTGCAGGCGAGGTGTGCTAAGTTCTGCTTCTCAATGACACCCAAACCCTCTGCTCCAGTGTTTCCCCCAAGTACTGCTTTTATATCCCACCCCCCTTCCCCCGGCTCTCATGTTTCCCCCTCATTCTACTTCTGTCTCCCACCTCCATCCTCGTGTTTCCCCTCTCTTGTCCTGCCTCTCTCTCATCCCTCCCCTCTTGTATTCCATACCACTCCACTCCTGCCTCTGTCTCCCTCCTCCACGTTTGTGCTCCCCCCAAACCCCAGTTCTGCCTGTATCTTCCCCCTCCCTCCTGATTTTGCTTCCCAAGCCCAGCCATGGTACAGCTTGTGCTACTCACACCCAATATCTCATAGCAACACTCTCAAAGGTTGGTGAAAACCGCATCTACTGACCTCCAAGTTTTGAATGAAGTTCTCCCGGTGTGTGCCACTTACACACAGTTATGAAACTGACAGTTTTAATTATCCGCTAGGGGGGCACTTAATTTGAAGAGGCAATGTAATTCCAGTGAGTTGACCTTTAAATTAGCATTCATGAGTTGCAAATGTGGTTCCCAATGCAGACCAGTGAGAAACTCAACGCATCTTTAACCCTCCATCAAAGTCTGGAGAACAAAATTCCAAACTAAATTTCCCTTTGGCAGAAACTGACCTTTCCCATCGCACCAAATTTAGTGGTCTTACCCACCACGATTCCTGCCACTGGCGGGAGTGGAATATTCTGCCCGGTACCTCTGACAGTGCAGCATTCCCTAAGTACCAAAGTGTTAGGCTTGGCATGGTCCTTGTGGAACCTGAACCCATATCCTACCAAATCAAAAATTTGGTAAAGAATTTCCAAGTTGCTACTTGAACAGTGCTGTGTCAGCAGCAATATAGTACCTGGACTGAAATTATACCGGCCCTGTGGGAGTGGGCTCAAAGACCAGAAGGCTCATAAAAGGGTGGCGTAAGGTATAAGGCTTTGGGGCAGAATACCATCATCTTCCCAGTGCCCTAGGATATTCCCAGAAGTGGGAATGACTGGATGCAGGTGGCCAATTATTTCCATTATCTGGCCATTTAACGACCACTTTATTTCCCCTGCTGCCATTGTTCTGAGTAGGTACGGCTTCTGCCATGTGGGGAAACCACCAGATACTTCCAAGCGGCCTCCCAGTACCTTCACAGTAATGGGGGGGGCCTCCCTTTCTGGTTGTCCCTTGACCCACAAAGGGGCCTCCATAGGTGTTTTAATAAAGTTATGTGGTTTTACTATTACTTCCTTTCCCTATAAAGTATTTAAAAACTTGGAGGTGCCCTCTCCTCCTTGTACCTTCAGTGGCAGCCACCTCTATCGGAGGTGCTGCCACAGCTCATAGGGCTGGCAACTCTGAGAAGTAGACTGCTGTTCTCCATTGGATGGTTGTCACCAGTAAAATCATTCCCTTCTTCCTGCCATCCGGCCATATAGGTTCCGGACACGCTTTCTGTTTTAGAGGCGAGACTTGTTGCATGAGGTAAAATTCAGTCAGCTGAGAAACACAAAACACAATAAATATCACTGTGTCACAACAAAGATTGCAACCATGTTCTATCTTCTTTACAGTGCAGATCAAATCCCTAAGGCTGATAGCATTGCCGACACTATAGTTAAGAAAGCCCACCAACGCCTCTACTTTCTCAGAAGGCTAAGGAAATTTGGCATGTCAGCTACGACTCTCACCAACTTTTACAGATGCATCATAGAAAGCATTATTTCTGGTTGTATCACAGCTTGATATGGATCCTGCTCTGCCCAAAACCACAAGAAACTACAAAGGTTTGTGAATGTAACCTAATCCATCACGCACACCAGCCTGCCATCCGTTGACTCTGTCTACACTTCGCACTGCCTCGGCAAAGCAGCCAGCATAATTAAGAACCCCACGCACCCGGGACATTCTCTTTTCCACCTTCTTCCATCAGGAAAAAGATACAAAAGTCTGAGGTCGGGTACCAACCGACTCAAGAACAGCTTCTTCCCTGTTGCTGTCAGACTTTTGAATGGATCTACCTCGCATTAAGTTGATCTTTCTCTACATCCTAGCTATAACTGTAACACTATGTTCTGCACTGTCTCATTTCCTTCTCTATGAATGGTATGCTTTGCATAGTGCACAATAAACAATACTTTTCACTGTATGCTGTATGGCAATAATAAATCAAATCAAAACAAAACATGTGGATCTGCATTATAATCATAGCACACAGCAAGCACTCTAGTTGTCTCTGAAACTTGAAATGCAATTGCAAGTGCTGCATTCTGTAAAACTGGCGAAAATAATTTGCCCTGATGGAGGTGTACTGAATGTGCCTTGTTCATGCAGACAAATGCATGTAACAAGTAAGTTAGAATGCTGTGCATGCCACAACATATGTGCTACTTGTGTTTGGTTAGCAAAGTAGAAGCTAAAGGCAAATTCCAGATTCAAGATCAAAGCCGCATTTATACACTACATTGAGACTATTATTTTACCAGTCTGAGACCCACAACTAAAAAGTTAGGTTTGACTACAGTTTAAGAGACTTATGCCCCAAACTTTAACTGGCAGAATTGAATCCAAAAATACTCTATGGTTAAATGAAGTTGGAGGATTCTGAAATGTGGTTAATATCCAGAATATGATATGCTAGGCCTCTACATATCAATAATGTTTTAAAACAATTCTGTGGTTTTATTATCTTCTTTCCTTTCCCTCTAGGGTACTTAAGAAAATATGATTGACTTGCCTGACTGTAGTTCGGTATCAGAAAGTTTAGTACAACTGTTTCAGATTCAACTAATATTTTAAAGCAAATTACTGTGGATGCTGGAATCTGAAACCAAAAGAGAAAATGCTGGAAAATCTCAGCAGGTCTGGCAGTATCTGTAAGAAGAGAAAAGCACTTCAGCTTTGACAAAGGGTCATCTGGACTCGAAACGTCAGCTCTTTTCACTTCTTACATATGCTGCCAGACCTGCTGAGATTTTCCAGCATTTTTTCTTTTGGTCAACTAATATTTATCTCGTTGATACACAAAAGTATAAATAGTTCACACAACTAAGTCCTGCAGCTATCACTTAAAATATTAGCTTTAGATAATAAATTTTGTACATGAACATTCTAACTGTCCATAGTACCTGTTAATCCTGCTGATAGCATTATCATAAGTATTTTCAAGAATTGAACAGCTCAATGCAACCGTGTGTTCAGAGTTGATCCAAGATTACTCAGACAAGGAACTATAAGCTGTGATGCCAATGCAGTTCGCCAGTCAAGGCCTCAGAAATACCAGGTGGTTCCAATGCCAAGCTGTACGCAAGTAGCACAGATGAGGGACAGATATTCTAGAGGGCTCAAATCAAAATTGGCAATACTTTTGTAGATTCAGGTGGAGCATTCCTGCTTCTCCAGGGTCCATAGAAATAAAACAATAAAAGACAGATTCTACATTATCAAGCGCAGCCTCCCACTGGTTAGATCATTGGACACCCAGAACAATTGGGCAGAGCAGTCATGGCACAAGCTTTGCCCAATTGGGATCCTGCAATCAGCATTCAGTAACATTGCACACCTGGAATTTGTCGGCTTCCAATTTGACAGCTGCCACACTTCTGGAGAGGATCAGGTGCGAGTGATTGTGGCCGGAAATTCATCCCTCCAAGCTAATTGTTGGTACAAATGAAGGTTGAATTTCTTCCCCATAATATTGGGCTCCTACATTCCTGACCTAAGTAACTGGCAATTTTAATGTTCAAATAAAGGTTTTAGTTTTCCGCTCTACAAATTTTAAAAACCATTTTGAACTGAGGCAATAGAGATAGAGGGAGAGACAGAGAGAGTAAGCGAGGCAAGGGTGGGTGTTCAGAGCGCATGTCTTTTTTCATTTAAAGTTTTGCCAGTTGAAATTTGAACCCAACACATTATTTCAGGTATGTTTTATTGGTAGAGAAGATAAACACTTAACAGACAGAAAGACAGAGACAAAGAAAGACACAAATGGAGAGAAAGACACAGATGCAGTTCCTTTTCTTATTCTAAGTTGATGTTTTTAAAATTTTGAATTTTGAAAGCAGACAAAGGCATTTTGAGAAAAACAGGTAGGATGGGAATGGAAATAAAAAAATTGAGTAAAGAAATTTCTGGCCTCTGAGAGTTGTGAGACCAGGGAAAAATGGATGGAAAGTTTTTAAGGGTGAGGTGTGTGACAATGGGTCAAGAGGGTAGTGATAAATGATCCAAGTGCACTATTCAAAGGGGAGAAGCAATGATTGGAGTAAGGTAGTGCAAGGTGTAGAGGAATGCAATAGGAGGTGGGGGGGGGGGGGCAGGGGAAGGATGTGATAGGGAGAGGGCCCACTGAAAGCCACATTTTTCCTGCAGTTCTACGACAAATACAGCCTGCAGTTCTCAGTGTTCCCTTTCCCCATCTCATTACATAGTATCGCCCACTATCACCCACATAAAAGGAAAGAAGAAAAACAGAGAGGGGGGAGAAACAGACAGCAAGAACACAATTGTTTGGCACAATAGTGTAGTGGCTGTCTTATTGGATTAGAAATCCAGAGGCCTGGAGTAATAAAACAGGTGTCTCTGTATGCCCTGTTTGAGCAGATATCCACACCATCTGACGAAGGGGCAGCGCTCCGAAAGCTAATGGCATTTGCTACCAAATAAACCTGTTGGAGTTTAACCTGGTGTTGTTAAAACTCTTACTGTAATAAAACAGATACATGGGTGTGAATTTTACAGTGGGACATATTCCTCGACCACCGACAAGAAAGTCATTCAGCCCGCCAACTTTAAAAAGAGTTGTGCTGTAGAGATAGTACGCTAAGGGTAGCCTGGAGAAGGACTTCCACCCTTCAGGCATGGAAAATTGCACTCTCGGTTGTGATTGGCCAGCAGTTGATAAGTCCCAGCAAACCCAGAATGCACTACTGGCTGCTGCTGAGACTATAGGGAGACCTGAGAAAGACAATCCGTGGATTCTGGTTTCAGGGACACTAAGAAGGGGATAAAGGGGTTTGGGGTGTTGGGGTTTGGAAGCCAGGGCAGAGTGCACAAGGTGGGGGCAGAAAGGGGTGGGGTGTTTGCTCTTGGGGATGGATGGTGGTGCAGCCCTGATAGGCACAGGGGGACTCACCAAAAAATCAACTGAAACTCGAAGAAAAAGTATATCCTTTAGGGAAGAAAACCTGCTGTTCAATACACGATCCCAGTCCCACACTAACGCAATGGGCTCGACTGTGACCTGGGCATCAATTCAGGGCAGAATAAAGGTATAGTCAGATTGTGTCAACCTGCAAACCACTCTTCACTAATATTTTGCAGACAGATTCAAATGTTGGGAGTGCTGTCTCCAGACTAGTCAAACAATGGCCTAACATAATTATATTCACAGCATCATACCTGTTAGCCAGCATCCCAGAAACCTTCATCGCCATCTCTGGACATGTTCTGTGCCATCAGCAAAGCAAATCTGCTAGAGCTGGGGGTGTAATGGTATACACTGGGGGGTGAAAATGGCCATGGGAACACTCAACATTGAATAAAGACCCTTCAAAGTCTCACAACTTCAAGTCAAACACGGTGAAGAAAATCTCAAACTGAATACCATACACTCTCCTTTCTTAGCTGATGAATCAGTACTCCTCCTTGTTGGGCAAAGCAATAAAAGTAGCAAGGGCATAGAACAAGCTCTGGGTGTGGGACTTCAATGAATATACTTGATATCATCCTCCAATGTACCTGCCTCAGATGCATCTGTC
The DNA here is from genome assembly GCF_964213995.1 of Mustelus asterias. Classification (NCBI taxonomy): domain Eukaryota; kingdom Metazoa; phylum Chordata; class Chondrichthyes; order Carcharhiniformes; family Triakidae; genus Mustelus; species Mustelus asterias. The sequence continues at coordinate 47,784 of NW_027591837.1, read as the reverse complement.
CATTATAGCATAGTGAGGTCATTGCACGGTCCTGGTTGAGACCAAGTTATGTCTTTTCAGTAAAGACATCCTCCATTGTGCTGTGTCGCGCTCACTGTATTAAGTAGGATAGATTAAGAATAGATATAGCAGTTCAATGCTGAGCATGCATGAAGTGCTGAGGGCCATCAGTAGGAGTAGAATTGTTTACCACTGCGATCTGTAACCTCATGGCCAGCATATTCCTCATTCCTCCATACCTGGCTCAAAGAGCAGTGCAAAAGAACATGAATGGATCAGGACCAGGATCATACAAGGGGACAACCAGGTGAAGTGGCAACAAAAGGTAAAAAAGGCTTGCATTTATATAGTGTTTTTCCTGACCATCAGATGCCTCAAAGTACTTTGTAGCCAATGAACTACTGGAAATGTAATTACTGTGGGAAGACTACAGTAACTACTGTATGTTACACACATGTTAAAAAGCAAAAGCAGCACGTTATACACAATGCTAAACAATCGTAGGGTGGAATTAATAATTCACAAGAGATCCAGCTAAATGTAACTCCGACAGTGATGCACAAGGTTTCGTTAAAACCTGGATATCAGGGACCAAGAACTAACAAATGACTTCAGACCTTAAAAGACCGCATCCCTTTACAAATGTAGCCATACTAAGATACCTCAATGTACTCCGCCCACAATCATTTTAACATTAAAATGTACATGACTTCAAAATATGTTCATGAATGTAAACTGTTGAAATACAAAGAGAAAAAGGATTACCAACTCAATCTTCATAGAGCATAAAGTAAGCTTCAAGATTAACTTTACAAGTTAGCTGTCACTTAAAATGCTCTTTTACAGAAAACAAACAAATAACCTGAGCGTAATAGTGTTTTCTCTTTTTCGTGCATACTCCATTTTTCCCCAATCTACAAGCCATTTATAGGTATAATTGAAAATTAGCAGTACAGCTGTTTTGGGGAGTAATTTATCACAGTGCATTGTTCATTACTGACACTTAGCTTTGGCTCTAACAAGGCAATAGTTGCTGGGGTTGAGACATGGAAAGCACTTCTGCTGCGGTGGTGGGTTTTCACTGCTTTGTTGCTAATTGTAGCCTCTTTCTATTGAATTGTGAGCAGAGTAAAAGAGCTTGTTTGCTTGGTGCAGCAAAGCTGCCAGGGCTGCTCAAGCTATTATCAAAGATACTCTTGATCTTTTGAAAGCAGGAAATAGAATTTTTTTCCAACAGAGAAAGTAATTTGCGATGCGTCCATTAGTTCTTCATTAAAGCAAGATTAAATTGCACAGCAAATCACATCTGTGTTTGGATGATTAAAGGGTGGCATTTTAGAGGCCAAAACTAATTACTAGTCAAAATGAATGAGAGTGAAAAAACAGACATGTTTTTACATTAGATAGCGCGGCTTGTAATTAGATTCTGGCTAATTCCACTATTTCTTCTCCTTTAATGAGATGAGCCTGTCCTCATCTTTTTGTAGGCTGTGCTAACCGCTCAAAATGCATAATTTTGATATGCCTCGAGTTTATTTTAATGAAATTTCTCAGCTACCTGCTATAAATGATGTTCTTTCTAGTGGTCCTCGATTATACAGGAAAGCATGAACTCTCTTATATTATAGAAACAATCTACTTAAAAAAAATTCCTGTTACTGTTCAGTAACTTTGAGATCACTTATTTCAATCTTCAAGTTAATTATGTTAGTGACAAATGCAAAGGGAACTGTAAAGCCTATAATAACTTTAATTTACTCTGAAAACTGCTAAATAAAGGTATAGCAATGCCTAGATGGCATTTTACAGTTCAGTGTACAAAACACAGAACAAAATGATTGTGTTGAAGCATTACTGAAATTACAGTAAGTTAAAGGTTTTGTAATATGATTTCTCCCTATTTGGAACCTTTAGAAAACAAAAGTCTGTTTATGTCCCAAAATACAAATAGTCAAAAAATTTAAACTCTGCACCTAATTGATTTTTAAAAATTACATCATTGTGCAACTTTAATTCTTAAATAATTGATAAATCGGCCATTTTGCATGATCTTAACTTTCTCCTGAAGAGCTGGAATTGATAACATTGCTGAAATATAATCCACAGTAAATAGTACGTCAACAGCTTGCTACATCAGGTATAACGAATGCAAGAAAACTTCGGCCTTTATGCTGCTGTATCGAAATATTGGACCGGACCTGGTGAGCTTGAAGAGTGAAGATTCTTAGTTTCAGTTTTGATATAAATGTGTCGATTGGGTCATTATATTCAGGGACTAATTAAGTGAATTAGCAGCGATTTTGAAGTCTCAGAGCCCATTTATAAAATTATTTTCTAATAACAACCACTCCACCAAAATAAAATGACAATGCAGAAATTATTATCTGTCATGAAAATCATTATTTTGCAATATTTTTGTCTTGGACAAAGTCAAGATAAACGATTTTTAACCAAGTCCCTCTTTTCCTCCTTAAAAGAAAATGACATGCATGTTATATTTACAAAAGTGTAGTGAAATAATTTCTTTTCTGTCTTCCAATCTCATACCTATGACCAGATGTCAAATCAGGTCACAGGTAACAGATCTTCGATTTGGGAAATGGATATTTTGTCATAACAAAACCTTTGCTAAAAACCTTTAGCTTCAGAAGATAGTATCACCAGACAAGTGCTAAACAATAATTTTCATCGACTTGTCCAATATCAATAGGCTACACAGCTGCTAACTAAAATCAGAAACCATGGGCATGAAATTCATTGCTCGCTGGCATAGTCCCTTCAAAACAGCAACTGCACAGATAGTTTAAGCCTGTAAAGTAATGCTATCCTGGTGTCACACCGTCTAACTGGCTGATGCAACACCTCAATACCTGATTTGGACCATGCAGTCCAAGCAATGAATGCATACATCACTGCAACAAGAGGCTTGGAGGTGCAAGGTAGGCCCTGTACTAGCTTTCTTTAATGGGTCAGTTACCCAAATTGCAGGTAAGCTCATTTTTTACAATGTGGTTGCAAAATGTCTGGAAGTACTTTAGTTTGTTTTTGGAGGTGATGTGGTGAGTTCCTGACAGGGTGGGCAATTGGTCCGTCCAGTGGCTGTCCACGCAATGGTGACGACAGGTACGGGAGCCGCTTACTATACTCCTTATACACTTATGACTGTGTGGCCAAATTCCCCTCCAACTCAATTTTCAAGTTTGCTGATGGTACCACTGTTGTGGGTCAGATCTCAAACAACGATGTCTTGGAGTACAGGAAAGAAATAGAGAATCTGGTGAACGGGTGTGACGACAATAATCTCTCCTTCAATGTCAATAAAACTAAGGAGATAGTCATCGACGTCAGGAAGCGTAGTGGAGAACATGCCCCTGTCTACATCAGTGGGGATGAAGTGGAAAGGGTTGAGAGCTTCAAGTCTCGAGGTGTCCAGATCACCAACAACCTGTCCTGGTCCCTCCATGCTGACTCTATAGTTAAGGAAGCCCAGCAACACCTCTACTTTATCAGGAGACTAAGGAAATTTGGCAACTCTTACCAACTTTTACAGATGCACCATAGAAGGCATTCTTTCTAGTTGTTTCAAACTTGGTATGGCTACTGCTCTGCCCAAGACCGCAAAAAACTACAAAAGGTCGTGAACGAAGCCCAATTCATCATGCAAACCAGCCTCCCATCCATTGACTCTGTCTACACTTCCCACTGCCTCGGAAAAGCAATCAGCATAATCAAGGACCCCTCGCACCCTGTACATACTCTCTTTCACCTTCTTCTGTCAGAAAAAAGATACGAAAGTCTGAGGTCACATATCAACCAACTCTGCTGCCATCAGATTTTTGAACTTTTGCTTTTGCTACCAAATAAACCTGTTGGACTTTAACCTGGTGTTGTTAAACTTCTTACTGTGTTTACCCCAGTCCAACGCCGGCATCTCCACATCATCAGATTTTTGAACAGACCTACCTCATATTAAGTTGATCTTTCTCTACACCCTAGCTATGACCATAACACTATGTTCTACACCCTCTCTTTTCCTTCTCTATGAATGGTATGCTTTGTTTGTATAGTGCACAGGAAACAGTACTTTTTATTGTATACTAATACATGTAACAATAATAAATCAAATCGAATCAAATCAGCTGAAATTTTAGTGCCTCTGGATTTGCAACACAAGGGGAGATAGAGCAAATGCTGCAGAGAGAATATGCTCTGTACCATGCCCTCTTCCAACTTGGAGGAAGACTCCTTCATGCTCCTTCGCAGTGACTGTCTGGCAGGCTAGCCAATGCACCAAACATCTCCGTGTTCATTGGTTGGAGTGTGAGGGTGAGGTGGAGTATCTGGATATCTGTCTAAGTAGTGGAGAGTGGGGAAGGGTGAATGATGGGGGTGTGGTACATTTAGCAGCGTGAGAGATTGGAGGTGTCGGGAAGGGGGCGGGGGGGGGAAGGAGATGTCAAGTGAACATGTATTCACTGGCATTGACCACCGTTGTAAGGTCATTAGACATGTAATAGCACTGCTGCCAGGTCCTTGGGTCCAGACACAAGGAATGGACCTCACTGGCTACCTGCTCCTGCTTCATTCTTATCATGACCCTTGAGTGCCTCCTGTGTCACCCTACCCCCTTCCTTGCTGGCAGAACCATGCAGTTGCTACTGCTGTCCAGCTTCACGATTAATGCCTCCAATGATGCATTCTTGACACTGGAACCTTCTCTCTGCCTTGGTGTTAAATTTTCCAACATGTAAATTCCTCTGATGTTATTCAGTGCAGCTTCCCTTTAAGAGGAACAGCCTGTCATTAAAAAGAGCAGGCTGGTTGGATCTCATGATACTGTGCAATCCTGCTTGGCCCCCTGCTGAACACAGAGGCAGCCAGCAGTATTACACATGATCAATCCCACACTAAAATCAAGTAAATGAATGGATATGCCAAACTTGAGTGCTGCCCATCTTGAGCAGAACCAGCACAAACCCAAAAACCAGAGCACAAAACCTTCTAGCCTCACATGTCATAATCTCCCTAATATCTTGTGACATTTACAATGTTTAAGTAAATTGAATTTGCTTCACCAGTTGGGATATTATTGATATTCCCTCCAAACATCTCTGCGCTATTGATTCCATTGATCAAACCATGTTATAACATGTAGCATACACTGTTATTGTCAGTGTGCAGTTCATGCATGCATGCACAGTGCGGCCGTATATCCATAACCTCCATGAGCTTGGCCATCCACCTTATGGAGGAGCTCATGCGCTCGAAGCCCTGAAACATGACGCCGCACATGGACTCATTTTCAGCCCAAGACCCCACCCTGCCTCAGGAAGCTCTGACATGTGGGAGCACATCTGTTGCTGCTGGACTAATAGAGATTCCTTTCATGCGATTCCTGAGACCCTACATTTATGCCCATTTGTACCCTGTGTCTGTCTTTGCTCATCTGAGGGGAAATTGCCCACAGCTGTCCCTGCCTTTCTCACCTCCTCCTGAACACTCATGATGTGATCATCACCCAGTATCAACCTATCCATGTGCTTTGTGAGGATCCACTGAGATGATTGTATCTGTGCTGGTAGACAGTGAGCTTGTAAAGTGCTTGCACTGAGGTCTGCTCTGGCAGAACTTGACCCAGTGATGGTGCAGGAATCGGTCTTTGAGCTTAAACATCAGAACATGCAGCAACACAAGAAGAGGGCATGCGATCGACAGATTGCAGATGACACAAAGATAAGTGGAAAAGTGAATCGTGTGGAGGACGGAGAAGATCTGCAGAGAGATTTGGACAGGCTGAGTGAGTGGGCGAGGATATGGCAAATGGAGTATAACGTTGATAAATGCGAGGTTATACACTTTGGAGGAAATAATAACAAATGGGATTACTATCTCAATGGAAACAAATTAAAACATGCTACCGTGCAAAGGGACCTGGGGGTCCTTGTGCATGAGACGCAAAAGCCCAGTCTGCAGGTACAGCAGGTGATCAAGAAGGCAAATGGGATGTTGGCCTATATCGCGAGGGGGATAGAATATAAAAGCAGGGATGTCTTGATGAACCTGTACAGGGCATTGGTGAGGCCGCAGCTGGAATACTGTGTGCAGTATTGGCCCCCTTATATGAGGAAGGATATGTTGGCATTGGAGGGAGTGCAGAGAAGATTCACCAGGTTGATTCCGGAGATGAGGGGTTTGGATTATGAGGAGAGGCTGAGGAGATTGGGTTTGTACTCGTTGGAGTTTAGAAGGATGAGGGGGGATCTTATGGAGACTTATAAGATAATGCGGGGGCTGGATAGGGTGGAGGCGGAGAGATTCTTTCCACTTAGTAAGGAAGTTAAAACTAGAGGACACAGCCTCAAAATAAAGGAGGGTCGGTTTAAGACAGAGTTGAGGAGGAACTTCTTCTCCCAGAGGGTGGTGAATCTCTGGAATTCTCTGCCCACTGAGGTGGTGGAGGCTACCTCGCTGAATATGTTTAAAGCGCGGATGGATGGATTCCTGATCGGTAAGGGAATTAAGGGTTATGGGGATCAGGCGGGTAAGTGGTACTGATCCACATCAGATCAGCCATGATCTTATTGAATGGTGGGGCAGGCTCGAGGGGCTAGATGGCCTACTCCTGCTCCTATTTCTTATGTTCTTATGATCTAACCTTACATCTTTTAGAACATAGAACAGTACAGCACAGAACAGGCCCTTCGGCCCACGATGTTGTGCCGAGCTTTATCTGAAACCAAGATCAAGCTATCCCACTCCCTATCATCCTGGTGTGCTCCATGTGCCTATCCAATAACCGCTTAAATGTTCCTAAAGTGTCTGACTCCACTATCACTGCAGGCAGTCCATTCCACACCCCAACCACTCTCTGCGTAAAGAACCTACCTCTGATATCCTTCCTATATCTCCCACCACGAACCCTATAGTTATGCCCCCTTGTAATAGCTCCATCCACCCGAGGAAATAGTCTTTGAACGTTCACTCTATCTATCCCCTTCATCATTTTATAAACCTCTATTAAGTCTCCCCTCAGCCTCCTGCGCTCCAGAGAGAACAGCCCTAGCTCCCTCAACCTTTCCTCATAAGACCTACCCTCCAAACCAGGCAGCATCCTGGTAAATCTCCTCTGCACTCTTTCCAGCGCTTCCACATCCTTCTTATAGTGAGGTGACCAGAACTGCACACAATATTCCAATTGTGGACTCACCAAGGTCCTGTACAGTTGCAGCATAACCCCACGGCTCTTAAACTCCAACCCCCTGTTAATAAAAGCTAACACTATAGGCCTTCTTCACAGCTCTATCCATTTTTAGTCATTCTTTGCTGGTTTTTATATTCTTCCAGTCTTCTGACTTGCCACCCATCTTGCACAATTCTATGCTTTTTCTTTAAGTTTGATACTGCCTTTAACATTTTTAGTTAGCCACGGATATTGGGTCCTCTCCTTGGAATTTTTCTTTCTCGTTCAAATGCATCTAATCTGTGTATTCAGAAATATTCTTTTAAATGTCCGCCATTACATCTCTAATGACCTGTCCCTGAACCGAATTTGCCGGTTAACTTTAGCCCAGGTGGGCTTCCCTAAAATTGTGAACAGGTTAGGGCAGACAAGGCCCAGGGTGGCCCACCCACCCTTTTCCTAATGAAGGCCCTTATACGTGGGTGGGAACCATTAAATTTTTAGCAGTCAAATTTTGCAGGGCATTTTGGAAGTGTTTCTCTGGGTTTCCTGACCTCACAGCAGCACCCACACTGCCTGCAAACCCACTGGCAGGGAATCGTAAAATTCTGCTCAAAGTTTCCAAACTTAAAAACTAACAAAGTTAGATGTTTGAGAGTCTGTATCCCAAATTTCCTCGAAGGGCAGGGGGGAACAGGTCTTGTTGTGAGGTCAGGAAACCCAGATGAACACTTCCCAAATATCCTGCAGAAGTATTTAAGATGTGGAGATGCCGGCGTTGGACTGGGGTGAACACAGTGAGAAGTCTCACAACACCAGGTTAAAGTCCAACAGGTTTATTTGGTAGCAAATACCATAAGCTTTCGGAGCTGGTATTTGCTACCAAATAAACCTGTTGGACTTTAACCTGGTGAAGTATTTAACAGCAAGGCGCCTTTAAATGGAGTTCCCATATCATGACACTGGATCATAGCCCTGAATTACTTACGGACATATTGAACTTTTATGTAAGAAATGTGTTTTTACAAAAAGGATATACAAATCAAAGATAGCTGAGAATGTAAGTTCTGTGAATTTAATTCAGTGACTGTCTGGAAAGTTCCTGTGTGGATTATACTCAGGTTTAAGAAGAACCATGGAATATCGCACCTGGTGAGTGTCAAGGAACCTCAGGCAAAGGTACTTCAAAGAAAGAGATGTAATGCAAAAACTGAGCTGTAATCTCCTGTGGTTGCAGAGATAATGGAGGCTGATTGGCATCTCAGCAGAAACCATCTTCTGTGAGTTAAATCCCAGACTGTGAACATGCTGAGAGTTGAAAGAAAGAAGTTTCTGGGCGAAAGATGCGTTTGTGTTTTTCTCCTATGGGAATACACAAGAAAAGGGGTTTAAAAACCAACTGCAATACTGATCTGTGTGTGCTAGTCTGGTGTTCTAGTTCTCCTGTGCTCATGTGTCCTGCGGAGGTCACAGCTGAAGAACATCCGCGAGGCATCCCTGTGCTCTGTTTGAATGCTAGAAGCAATTCACAAGTCATGGTCGCGAAGGAAACAGGACAGATCTTTTCAGCTAACCCGCAGAACCAAGAGTCTCCAAACCAACTGCTTAACTGCCGAAGTCCATGCTACCGGAATCACTCAATTTAATGGCTTCAATGTTTCACCATCTACTCCTCATGGACAAGCCAAAGACTGATTTGTACTTTTGAAAACTTGTATTTTTGGACTCACTTCTCATTTCTAATCTGTGTATGTGCACTACCTTTTTATTATTTTTATCTCAAATGTTAGTAACCAATAAACCCACTCTTTCTTTAACCCAAGAAAACCTGGTTAAATTGGCTCCTTTTAAAACATCTATAGATTTGGACTGGGAAATGGTATCCATGAGAAATGGGACCCTGTTTAAATTAACCTTGTTGCGTCAACCCAGAGAGTTGAATAAAGAAGGGGAGCCAGTTCACCCCTCCTCACCGGGGTATAGCAATTTGCTGATATCTTGTCAGAAATCATAACAGATTTAGGGGACCTTGCTCGCAGACTGGTTGTATCACCACTGACAGGCATGATAGGCTGCATGTTTTTCAGGAAGGATGGCTGCTCAGTCAGGGTGAAGCCTATGTTATGATACCAGATCAGAAACTCCATGGTATATTATGAAGCCAGACTAGACCCCAACAATTTTTCTATTTTGGCATTAGTGTGAGGATAAGATGTTTCATTCTAGGTGCAATTCCAATGACAAACCAGAGAGCTTTTATCAGAACAAATTTTATTTAAGAACACAGTTTAACTATGACAAATATATTAGCTTAACCTTAACAAATTGAACAATAAAACGTGACAAGATCCAATTCTTAACTGCTAATCTATCGCTATGGGCGGAATTTTATGAGATTTTTTCTAAGAGTGGGATTTTATGTCCTCGCTCAGGCGAGATCATAAAATCCCACCCGAGGCCAATGGAGATTTCCGTTCTTCGAACCTGGTAGGGTTTTGGCCTAAGTGTCCAGCTATGTGAAAATGGGAGTGTTCCTGATCCGTTTTTCGAGTGAGTTTTCACGCCAAATCTTATGCACTCTGTCTCTATCTCTGAAATTTTGGGCTAGACTATTTCTAGCCACAAGAGGCAGTGGGCGGGGTTTAACCCGTCAGACAGCCTGCAGCTCAAATCGGAGCCACAAACTGCGCATGCGCAGAAGAAGTGGAAAATAAAGCAGAACCCTCCTGAGCCAGAAACACCTTCCCCTTTCCCTGCCCCTGGACATCGGAGACCCCCCCCAACATTACTGACCCCCTTACCCCCCCCACTCTCCCTCCCTCCCTGGACCCACTTGCCCCCCCGATCATCACAGAGGCATAAATTACCCCCCTCCCCTGTCCCATCAGCACACCTGCAAATGCTGACTTGGCTTGCCCTCCACAGTAACAAGGCAAACTTCATTAAACTTGTTGGAATGCTTTAATGGGCATGTGACTCAACCAAACTGCCTGCAGCTGAGCTGCCCTAACAAGGGACAGCTCCATAAAAACCCAAGGATGGACAGACAGGAAGGCAGTGCAGGAAGAAATGGACCCCAGGAAGTCAGCACCTAGGTTTGCAGAATCTAGACCTGGCCAGATTGCTAGACATGATGTGGAGATGCCGGCGTTGGACTGGGGTGAACACAGTAAGAGTTTTAACAACACCAGGTTAAAGTCCAAAAGGTTTATTTGGTAGCAAATACCATGAGCTTTCGGAGCGCTGCTCCTTCGTCAGATGGAGTGGAAATGTGCTCTCAAACAGGGCACAGAGACACAAAATCAAGTTACAGAATACTGATTAGAATGCGAATCCCTACAACCAACCAGATCTTAAAGATACAGACAATGTGGGTGGAGGGAGCATTAAGCACAGGTTAAAGAGATGTGTACTGTCTCCAGACAGCCCGCAAGTCCAGGAGGCAAGCTGTGGGGGTTACTGTCAGTATTATCAGTAACCCCCACAGCTTGCCTCCTGGACTTGCGGGCTGTCCTGTCTGGAGACAATACACATCTCTTTAACCTGTGCTTAATGCTTCCTCCACTCACATTGTCTGTATCTTTAAGATCTGGTTGGCTGTAGGGATTCGCATTCTAATCAGTATTCTGTAACTTGATTTTGTGTCTCTGTGCCCTGTTTGAGAGCACATTTCCACTCCATCTGACGAAGGAGCAGCGCTCCGAAAGCTAATGGTATTTGCTACCAATTAAACCTGTTGGACTTTAACCTGGTGTTGTTAAAACTCTTACAGATTGCTAGAGGCAATGGAGGCAAGGCGGGACACCCTCTTCCCCCCAGCAGGACGACGTCCCAGGGGAATCGATGGAAAAGCAGCCTGGGAGGCTGTGGCCGCGTGTATTAGTGTCAGGGCACTGGCCAGGAGAACTGGAGAGCAGTACTGGAAAAATATGAATGACCTCATCCGGGCAGCAAGGTTGATTGTTTAACCTCATCTGGCATCTTTCCCCTAAATGACCCCCAGATCCCCCAGCACCCTGCATGCTTCCAGCCCCTGACCCCCAAGTGCTTCCCTCCTCTCCCCAAGTGTATCACAGTGCTTGCCCTCTGAGGGCCATCCTCTGATACCCTGTAAGACTCGTGCCATCAGCTTTTTCAATGCTCCTTCTGTCCCCACAGGAGAAGAATACCCATAACCACTGGGAGAGGGCGAAGGCAGAGGGTGGTGAGTCTGACATCCAAGTCCTCACCCCTTTTGAGGAGCAGACGCTGGAGCTTGTGGGAGAGGAGGGGATGCAGACCATTAGCGACAGCATTATCGGGCTGGAGTATAGAAATGAGCACCTGCCAATCCTCCACTTTATGGAGAAATGTCAAATAAATTGCATGCAGCCCAGATTCTTCTCCCTCCCTTGCACTTAACCTTGTGTCCTGTTATGCAGGAAGGGACCCCGATGTGCCCAGGCCATCTGGAATCATGGTCCCAACTGTTGCTCCCACCCATCCTGCCCCTGACAGCTCAGAAGACTCCTCGGAGGAAGTAAGTGAAGGGGTCTCCAAGGCCAGCACCAGTTTGGCGTCAGCTTCCACCTCGCAGTTCATCATCCCAAAGACTCTCACGTTGGTGGGTCAAGTTAGTGGAGAGGCATCTGGGTCACTCTCTGGTGCGCGCGACACATCTGCTGATGTACATCAGGTAGAGGAGGGAACGTCCAAATCCTCTGGTATACGGGGGCCTGCCGGAGGCCAGGACTCAGCTGGCCCCAGGCTACATGCTAGTCTCTGCGATCACTTTTCCCTCAGCTGCTAGAGATGCAGCAACAGAGCCAGGGAATGCAGGAGGGGCTGACAGCAACACTGGACCGACTGAGAGGCTGTTGGGAGGAGTCTCAAAGGCAGGCAGACCAGCTATTGCTTGCCTAGTGTCGTTCCCAAGCCAACACTGCAGGGGTGGCGTCCGCTGTGGAAAGCCTGAGGCAGGAGATCCTCACCATGAGTGGCAGGTTCCAAGCGATGGCTGAGTCACAGCAGGCCACAGTGGAGTCCCAGAGGGCCACGGTCCAGTCATAGCTAAAGCTGAGGGCCTCAACAGGCTTCTCAAGATTCTGTGGCCCATGGCTGAGCTTGCAGGAGACCCAGCGGGACAGCGTTGAGACACAGCGAGCTATGGCAGCAGCCCTTGAGAATGTGGCCTAGTCACAGAGAGCCATGGCTGAGGGGCTGCAGAACATGTGTCAGTCTCCGAGGACACTTGCTGCTGCCACTGACAGGTGGCCCCCAATTCAGGTGGCCATCGCAGAGGGCTCGAACACCATGGCTAGAACGCAGGTGGTCCTCCAGGACTGGCAGGGCCAAGTGACGCCGGAGCTTCTGGAGCTCACTGCAGAAACACTGCCATCCCATGGAGTGACCCAGGGGCCCACAGGAACCCCGAGGGAGGAGGAAGGGCTCGAGCCCATGCCGCGGCCTTCTAGCCAGGAGACTGTGGCTGTGGCTACACCTTTTGACTCCCCCTTTCCTGACACTGGGGCATCTCGGGGACAGCGGGATGAAGAGCGTGTCATGGATATATCCCAGATACCTGGAAGCCGGCCAGGCCCAGGTCCAGCCCTCCAGAGGATGCTTGCCAAGGGTATCTATCACAGGCCATGGGGCGCAGTAGGCAGCTGGCCACCTCCACCTCTGATGTACATCCTAGGGAGACACCGAGATGTAGTGGCAGGCTGCATAAAGTTAGGAAGTTATAGCAGCACTAAGATAGCACAGGTGAAGGGCAGCACCAGGTAGATCGAGTATTTATGCACTTTAATGTTTCCTGTTCACATGTTTTTATGTTATCACTTATCAATAAGACACTTTTATTGGCACCAATAAATGTTATTTCACCATGTGACTAATTTGTCTCAGATTTGCCTCTAACAGGAGCGTTCTTACCCTGACAGTCGCCGGAGGGACCCTTCATATTGATGTCAGTGGGGGAGGCTCCTCAATGCTGTGTCACTGAGAAAATGAAGGTGCTCAAATAAATCACAGGCTACAGTGGGTGGCATGCATTTGCAGCGACTTACAGCATCTGCCATGGCATCCCCAGAACCCATAAGAGATTCCCTCCCCTTCCCTATCCCACCCATCCCGGGGCCCTGTCTGGGGGTTTGTGATCCCTTACCCACTACCCAGATGTGGGCCCAGGTGCCAGCATGCATGCAGAACACAGACTACTTTGCACCAGGGCATCATCACAATGGTGCTTAGCAAGTCATCACCACCCTCCTGCCTGCCAAAGAAATCTGTTAACACAATGTACCCAGGCTCCTCCTCCACAGCGACACCTGGCTGGTCGGCCTCCACATCCTCCTCCTCAAGAAGGTCTCCTCACTGCTGCGCCAGGTTGTGTAGGGCACAGCACACCACCACAATGCAAAACAATATCAGGGGGCTATATTGAAGGGCCCCGACAGAGCGGTCCAGGTACCTGAACCGCATCTTGAGGAGCCCTATGCACCGTCCACTATTGAACGGGTGGCAACATGGGCCTCATTATATCAGGTCTGCCGCTTCGGGCAGCGCGGTAACACAGTGGTTAGCACTGCTGCTTCACAGCGCCAGGGACCCAGGTTCGATTCCCAGCTTGGGTCACTGTCTGTGTGGAGTTTGCACGTTCTCCCCGTGTATGTGTGGGTTTCTTCCCACATTCTGAAAGATGTGCTGGTTAGGTGCATTGACCCGAACAGGCGCTGGACTGTGGTGACTAGGGAAATTTCACAGCAACTTTATTGCAGTGTTAATGTAAGCCTTACTTGTGACTAATAAATAAACTTTATTTCAGTTTCAGGCCTCCGCACAGGTGTCATCAGCCAAGTCTGAAGCGGGTACCCCATGTGCCATCCCTGCACCCTGGGCTCTTCCTCAAAGACTTCCAGGATATCAGAACTTCTCATTATGAAGCTGTCATGCACGTTGCTGGGGTGTCTGGTGCAGACGTGCAGAATGTTAAGCTGATGGTCACACACCAATTGCACATTTATTGAATGGAAGCCCTTTCTATTCATGAATCTTCCTGGTCTCTTGAGGACGACGTGGGTGCCCCCTGCACACTTGGCATCCCCGTGATGGCTGTGAATCCTGCAGCTCACGCTTCCGGCGGGCCTGGTCCAGGTCAAATTTGATATACTGGCCAGCCTGGGCATACACGACATCTATGACCTCCCTCACACACTTCTGGACGGATGATTGTGAAATGCCACAAAGGTCTCCACTGGCCGTCTGGAAGGAGCTGGTGGCGTAAGAGTTTAAGGCGGCCTTTCACAGCCACCGGGAGTGGGTGCCCCCCATGCCCTGAGGTGAAGATCCTGCAACAAATGGCACAGGCGTTGCACTGTCTCATTTTGGAGCCGGAGCCATTGGCAGCATGCGATGTCCGATAGTTGCTCGAAGGACACTCGTGTGCAGAACTGCCGGGGTCTCCGCTCCCTCCTTCTCCTGTCCCTACCCCCCCACCCCCCCCCCCCTCCCCCGGGGCGAATGGCAATCACATCCTGCCTATGGTGGCTGACTCCCTTTACTCCTGCGAGTGGTAAGGCCTGGGCCTCCTCTGCCCGCAATTCATCCTCCAGCTCCTCCTCCTCAGCTCCAGCAGCAACCAAAAGAACAGCAAGGTCAATCGATTGCATCACAGACCCCATCAACACAGCCCCCCATACCCTCCAAATGCCCCCAGCAACACAGCCTCCCATACCCCACACACCCCACATCGTCCAGCAACACAGTTCCCCCATACCCTCCTACAGCCCCCAGCAACACAGCCCCCCAATTCCCCCACCAACACAACGCCCATACCCCCCACACTCCCCACAGCCCCCAGTAACACAGTCCCCCATTCCCCGCCCCACCCAGAAATCATGCAGTAGTGACCCCAGACACTGACGTTGACAGGTCCTGATGCTGCAGCACTGCCACTTCAAAGAGTTTCCAGCACTTCCCTCATCTGCAACAGTGCTCCCTGCTGCCTGCACTAGGACCCAGAAACATCCCTAAGACCCGAGGTCAGCGCTCAGATCAGGGTCCGTGCTGAGAGTCCGAGGTTGGACTCTGTGATCAACAACATCCCCCCACTCGCAGGCTTTCCCCCCCCCACCCCCGCCCCCGAGCTGAAATGCAACATGTCCGTCACAAAGCAACCTCCTTTGAGCAGCACGAAGCGGTTTAAATGCAGAGATTTACCTCCTCACTCACCCTCACTGATCAAGCGCCAGAATTTGACTCCGATCCGGCTGCAGCAAATAAGGTTGGAAAGGCAGATGAGCTGGGGTGACTGGGAGAGAACCTCGCTAATGACATGATGCATACAAAAAAATGTAAATTGACGTCTCGCCTGTTTTGGGTGGGGTCTCGATCACAACGATTTTTTTCCTGTGGGAAGATGGGAATGGGTGCAAAAATGGGAGCCATTCCTGCTGGCCGCTTTGCGCCCAATTTTATGACATTTTCCTGCCGCAAAACAGAGGTTGTAGAAATCCGCCCACTGAGTTCCAATCAAATAAAATTTCCCTTTTCGACTCAAACGTCTCTTTAAAATTAGTTAGCAAAACACAGGGCATACTTGCTTTGACTTAGGTTGACAGGCTGGGAGCTTTCAGAAAACCTGTAAGAGAGAGAGGGACAGAGACACCTCTTTCTTCCAGCAGGTCCAGGCAACAATTGCTTGTTTTTAAAATGAAAAATAAAATTGGCTTTCCTGCAAGCTTAGCTCTTCCCATTGATCACAAGATTCTATCCCTGTCAGCCAACCTAATCAAAAACTCACAGGACCCTGCATACCTGGTCTAAAGTCCCAGGGGAATCTAAATAGAGAAAAGGCCCATTACATAAGAACTAGGAGCAGGAGTAGGCCATCTGGCCCCTCGAGCCTGCTCTGCCATTCAGTAAGATCATGGCTGATCTTTTCGTGGACTCAGCTCCACTTATCCGTCCGCTCACCATAACCCTTAATTCCTTTACTGTTTAAAAAATTATCTATCCTTGCCTTAAAAACATTCAATGAGGTAGCCTCAACTGCTTCACTGGGCAGGAAATTCCACAGACTCACAACCCTTTGGGTGAAGAAGTTCCTCCTCAAATCAGCCCTAAATCTGCCCCCCCTTATTTTATGGCCATGCCGCCTAGTCCTAGTTTCACCTGCCAGTGGAAACAACCTTCCTGCTTCTATCTTATCTATTCCCTTCATAATCTTATATGTTTCTATAAGATCTCCCCTCATTTTTCTAAATTCCAATGAGTATAATCCCAGTCTACTCAGTCTCTCCTCATAAGCCAACCGTCTCAACTCCGGAATCAGCCTAGTGAATCTCCTCTGCAGCCCCTCCAGTGCCAGTATATCCTTTCTCAAGGAAGAAGACCAAAACTGTACATAGTACTCCAGGTGTGGCCTCACTGGCACCTTCTACAGCTGCAACATAACCTCCCTGCTTTTAAACTCCAACCCTCTAGCAATGAAGGACACAATTCCATTTGCCTTCTTAATTACCTGCTGCACCTGCAAGCCAACTTTTTGATTCATGCACAAGGACACCCAGGTCCCTCTGCACAGCAGCATGCTGCAATTTTTTATCATTTAAATAATAGTCCATTTTGCTGTTATTCTTACCAAAATGGATGACCTTACATTTACCAACATTGTACTCCATCTGCCAGACCCTCGCCCACTCACTTAGACTATCTATATCCCTTTGCAGACTTTCAGAGTTCTCTGCACACTTTGCTCTGCCACTCATCTTAGTGTCATCTGCGAATTTTGGCACACTACACTTGGTCCCCAACTCCAAATCGTCTATGTAAATTGTAAACAACTGTGGTCCCAACACTGATCCCTGAGGCACACCACTAGTCACTGATCGGCAACCAGAAAAACATCCATTTATCCCCACTCTTTGCTTTCTGTTAGTTAACCAATCCTCTATCCATGCTAATACATTATCCGTAACACCATGCACCTTTATCTTATGCAGCAGCCTTTGGTGCGGCACCTTGTCAAATGCCTTCTGGAAATCCAGATACACCACATCCACAGGTTCCCCATTGTCCACCGCGCACATAATGTTCTCAAAGAATTCCACCAAATTAGTCAAACATAACCTGCCCTTCATGAACCCATGCTGTGTCTTCCCAATGGAACAATTCATATCCAGATGTCTCGCTATTTCTTCCTTGATGATAGATTCAAGCATTTTCCGTACTACAGAAGTTAAGCTAACCGGCCTATTGCCCGTCTTTTGTCTACCTCCTTTTTTAAACAGTGGTGTCAGATTTGCTGTTTTCCAACTGTACAAGTAACACATTCCTAGCTAAAATCAATTTTTAGCCTGCATTCTTAGCATCTATTGCATGTTTACCAGACAAATCGACTCTTGTAACAAAGCATAGTCTCTTAAAGCAATCCCACCTTAAACATGAAATACGTCAAACTTGCACAATATCATCACATCCCCAATAACAAATAGGATGAGGGAGTAAGAGAGATCGCCTGGAGGAGGAGCAGTCCATTGGATAATGGAAAATGGGATCCAAACCATGGGAGAGTCCTGATCGTGGGGGGGGGGGGGGGGGGGGGGGGAGGTTGAGTGGATACTGATTACGAGGAGGGAATATCCATTGGTGGTGAGGGGAATCATTGGCGATCAGAAGGTAAAATGGTGGGGAGCAGTCATACTAGAGGAGGGACAGGTAATGGTTTGGAGTTGGATGGGAGTTTGAAGTGTAGTGGGAAGCAGACAAATTGCAGTGAGAGAGAAGGTATTAATGGGTAACTTGCTGGGCCTGGAGAAAACTCTCCTACTTTTCCTGACCCATAAACACTGCTGTAAAGGCACTCGTGAGTTCAGCCCTTCTCACTTCCTTTTATCTACCGAGTTTCCCAAGACCTGAGAAACTTGACGGCCAGGCGCTAAATTGTAGAATGACCATTAAAATGAAGGAATGCATCTTCATTATAATATTTAAATGATCCACGAGCTTCTTGTGAATTAGTTGGTTCGTGGTCCTCACCTCAACCCACTGGCTTTCGAGAGCTAAAATCCAGTCTGGAGTAAATTATTCAGTGGGCCTTACGAGGAATACAGGACACTGTTTCCAAAAGCCCAACGAAGGAGGAGTTCCTGGTCCTACTGAACTCTTACCACTGTGACCCAAGGTCAATGTTCACCTCCACTCATTCTTGGTATTGTTAAGTTTTGACTTTCAGCTCGGCATTGCAGAGGAAGTTGCGGTATTTCCCATTGATCAGATAGTCATGTGCTTGCATTCATTGAGTGCTGGCAACTTACTGCTTCCATTGATATGAGGGATGAAATGATTTCGGCCTCATTGCAGTCATCAAGCCAGCGTTGCAATCGTTTCCCAAACTGCCGCTCGATATCTACTGTATAAAAACAAACTTTCCAGGTCTCCGAGAAAGTTTTCATTTATGTCCGGAGTGGGCCACCATCCTATTCGCTCATAAAAGACCCATTGTGCCATAGGATGTGGAGGAAGCAGGATGACATTCCTCACTGAAATTCCTGTGGCCCTCACCTTCTGTGAGAAATCTGGATAAAGTCCAACAGGTTTATTTGGTAGCAAAAGCCACACAAGCTTTCGGAGCTCCAAGCCCCTTCTTCAGGTGAGTGGGAATTCTGTTCACAAACAGGGCATATAAAGACACAGACTCAATTTACATGAATAATGGTTGGAATGCGAATACTTACAACTAGTCAAGTCTTTAAGAAACAAAACAACGTGAGTAGCGGAAACTGATAGCCAAGTTCCGCACACACGAGGACGGCCTCAACCGGGATATTGGGCTCATGTCACACTATTTGTAACCCCCACAGTTGCCTGGAACTGCAGAGTTTCACTGGCTGTCTTGTCTGGAGACAATACACATCTTTTTAGCCTGTCTTGATGCTCTCTCCACTCACATTGTTTTGTTTCTTAAAGACTTGATTAGTTGTAAGTATTCGCATTCCAACCATTATTCATGTAAATTGAGTTTGTGTCTTTATATGCCCTGTTTGTGAACAGAATTCCCACTCACCTGAAGAAGGGGCTTGGAGCTCCGAAAGCTTGTGTGGCTTTTGCTACCAAATAAACCTGTTGGACTTTAACCTGGTGTTGTTAAACTTCTTACTGTGTTTACCCCAGTCCAACGCCGGCATCTCCACATCAGAAATCTGGATACCAGGGGGAAAAATTGGCATCTAGGTCATGGACGGTGCACACAGGGCTATGAGAGTCTCCAGGTCTGAGTTTTAGCCCAGGCATCCTAGAAAACCTCTAGCAGCAACATAGAATATAAACCCTCATAAAGGAGCCAAGTACCAATAGTTTGTAATCTTTTAAGTTGATATGATCAATTGGTTGCAAGTAATACCATTTCCTTCTCCCCCCAACCAACAGGCACCCAAAATACTGGCATAGGTGCCTACTGATTGTATTAAAATTTGCTGCAACAGAGCTCACCAGATTTCAATGTAGGGGCATGTGTGAGCATCCACCTTCGATGAGAAAAGGTACATCAAAATATTTTCTTCCTGACAAGAGATTACGGCCGGAATTCTCCAACCTCGCCTGTGGTTGGGATTCTCTGGTCCCGCTGCAGTGAACGTAGATTTGGCTGAGGGCCAAATTCTCCATTCTCGTTGCCAGCGGGAGCAGGATGTGCAAGACCGGAGAATTCCGGCCGAGGAGTTTGGAAAAGCCTGGCATTTTAGATATCTTTATACACAAATCACTAACAGCTTGTGCACAAGTTAAAAAATGTAATCAGCACAGCTAATGGAATGTTGACCTTCATCTCAAGAGTCTTATACTAATGTGTGGAAGTGATGCTTCAGTTGTATAAAGCCTTTCATCATATAACATCTGGAGTTCAGTTTGAGAACAAAGGCTCAGGAAAGATACATGCCTCTTAGTGTCCAAAGATGTGTAGGTTAGGTGGATTAGCCATAATAAATGCGCATGGTTAGGGCGATAGAGTGGGGGGCTGGGCCTGGGTAAAATGCTCTTTCAGAGAGTCAGTGCATACTCAATGTACTGAATGGCCTCTTTCTGCACTGTAGGGATTCTATGGTTCTAAAGGAGCAATTTACCAAGAGTCACTCTCTTGCCTTCTGGGGTTTAGCCACGATCTAATTAACATTTCAATGTTCCTATGATCTAGGAAGTTTCAGGCTCCGTATATCAGTTAATGGCAATCTAATTACAAGTACACATCAATGTGATAAAACACTACAAGAAATTGAAGATTTTGTTGAATGGGTGAGAAGTATGCTGTGATAATTCAGACGAGGTATAGGTTACTGGGTATTGTTTACTTTGACTAAAAACATTTCACTCAATTTCTTAAAGAGGTTACCTAAAATGATTCCCTTATTTGAAAAAGGATTAAAGAAAAATCTTGACAATTATAGAGCAGTGAGTTCAACCTCTTGTGGTGAAGAAGTCATTGGAAAGCACATGGGAATTCTTTACCTCAAGAGCTGGAGAGGCTGGGTCATTAAATATATTCAAAGCTGAGATAGACAGATTTTTAATCAGTAAGGGAATCCAAGGATTATGGGGATAAGGCGGGAAAGTGGAGTTGAGGATTATCATATCAGATCAGGCATATTCACATTGAATGGCAGAGCAGACTCAATGGGCCAAATGGTGTACTTCTGCTCCTATGTTTTATGGTCAGACTAGAAATGTAATAAATGATTGAATAAAGTGCATAGGAACGATAAGGGGTACTCAGCATTGTTCCAGACAACAGAAGTCATGATTGACAAAATTGGTAGTTTATTTAATAAAGCAATTACTAGAACATTGGATCAAGGAGATCTTATAAACATTATCTACTTGAATTTCCAAAAAGGTTTTGGCAAATTGTCTCATAAAGGAGTATGGGTGGAATTTCATGTTGGCTCTCCAGAAGTGAGCTGGGAGGCAGGGGTGGCATATAATGGGATAGGAAGACTTGGGCCAAGATTTGATGGTGCCGCCACAGCAATTCCCCCGCTGGATATGGCGGGCCGTTTAAATTGCTGTTCACATTGTCGGGACTGATATCAAAGAACAAAGAACAAAGAACAATACAGCACAGGAACAGGCCCTTCGGCCCTCCAAGCCCGCGCCGCTCCCCGGTCCAGGATTGAATCCTGAATCCAGGATCCCCGCCCAATTTTCCAGCCTATCTACATACCAATATCCTATCCACCGAGCTGTCCCTCACAGCTACGATGCTTTGTTCATTACAACCTATTAACTCACCCCCACCCCCCCATTCCAGACCATGTGATCTCCAGGGAGAGGCGAAAACCCAGAGTGAAAAACCCCAGGGCCAATATGGGGAAAAAAAATCTGGGAAATTCCTCTCCGACCCCCTGAGGCGATCGAAACGAGTCCAGGAGATCACAATGGCCCTGATCACAAAATGCTTCCCAACCCTAGTCATTTCCACTTCCACGAACACCATATGAATTCCCTGCCCCCGAGACAGGTTCCCAACTATCCGCAGTCTCACTCTGTACTGGCACCAGCAAGATGATCATAGAATGAAGCCTTGAAACGAGAAACCAGGAACAATTAGCCCGCGCCGCTCGCTGGTCCAAACTAGACCACTCTTTTGTATCCCTCCATTCCCACTCCGTTCATATAGCTGTCTAGATAAGTCTTAAACGTTCCCAGTGTGTCCGCCTCCACCACCTTGCCCGGCAACCCATTCCAGGCCCCCACGACCCTCTGTGTGAAATATGTCCTTCTGATATCTGTGTTAAACCTCCCCCCCTTCACCTTGAACCTATGACCCCTCGTGAACGTCACCACCGACCCGGGGAAAAGCTTCCCACCGTTCACCCTATCTATGCCTTTCATAATTTTATACACCTCTATTAAGTCTCCCCTCATCCTCCGTCTTTCCAAGGAGAACAACCCCAGTTTCCCCAATCTCTCCTCATAACCAAGCCCCTCCATACCAGGCAACATCCTGGTAAACCTCCTCTGTACTCTCTCCAAAGCCTCCACATCCTTCTGGTAGTGTGGCGACCAGAACTGGACGCAGTATTCCAAATGCGGCCGAACCAACGTTCTATACATCTGCAACATCAGACCCCAACTTTTATACTCTATGCCCCGTCCTATAAAGGCAAGCATGCCATATGCCTTCTTCACCACCTTCTCCACCTGTGACGTCACCTTCAAAGATCTGTGGACTTGCACACCCAGGTCCCTCTGCGTCTCTACACCCTTTATGGTTCTTCCATTTATCGTGTAGCTCCTCCCTACATTATTCCCACCAAAATGCATCACTTCGCATTTATCAGGATTGAACTCCATCTGCCATTTCCTTGCCCAAATTTCCAGCCTATCTATATCCTTCTGTAGCCTCTGACAATGTTCCTCACTATCTGCAAGTCCTGCCAGTTTTGTGTCGTCCGCAAACTTACTGATCACCCCAGTTACTCCTTCTTCCAGATCATTTATATAAATCACAAACAGCAGAGGTCCCAATACAGAGCCCTGCGGTACACCACTAGTCACAGGCCTCCAGCCGGAAAAAGACCCTTCCACTACCACCCTCTGTCTTCTATGACCAAGCCAGTTCTCCACCCATCTAGCCACCTCCCCCTTTATCCCATGGGATCCAACCTTTTTCACTAGCCTACCATGAGGGACTTTGTCAAATGCTTTACTAAAGTCCATATAGACAACATCCACAGCCCTTCCTTCGTCAACCATTTTGGTCACTTCTTCAAAAAACACCACCAGGTTCGTGAGGCATGACCTCCCTCTCACAAAACCATGTTGACTATCATTAATGAGTTTATTCCTTTCTAAATGCGCATACATCCTATCTTTAAGAATCTTCTCCAACAACTTCCCCACCACGGACGTCAAGCTCACCGGCCTATAATTACCCGGGTTATCCTTCCTACCCTTCTTAACTAACGGGACCACATTGGCTATCCTCCAATCCTCTGGGACCTCACCTGTGTCCAGTGACGAGACAAAGATTTGCGTCAGAGGCCCAACGATTTCACCTCTCGTCTCCCTGAGCAGCCTTGGATAGATTCCATCAGGCCCTGGGGATTTGTCAGTCTTTATATTCTCTAACAAACCTAACACTTCCTCCTTTGTAATGGAGATTTTCTCCAACGGTTCAACACTCCCCTCCGAGACACTCCCAGTCAACACATCCCTCTCCTTAGTGAATACCAACGCAAAGTATTCATTTAGGATCTCCCCTACCTCTTTGGGCTCCAAGCATAAGTCCCCACTTTTGTCCCTGAGAGGTCCGATTTTTTCCCTAACAACCCTTTTGTTCCTAACGTATGAATAAAATGCCTTGGGATTCTCCTTAATCCTGTCTGCCAAGAACATTTCGTGACCCCTTTTTGCTCTTCTAATTCCCCGTTTGAGTATTTTCCTACTTTCATTATACTCATCCAGAGCTCCCTCCGTTTTTAGCTGCTTGGACCTAACATACGCCTCTCTTTTCCTTTTGACCAGTCCCTCAATTTCCCTGGTTATCCACGGTTCTCTAATCCTACCCTTCCTATCCTTCTTTTTTACAGGCACATACTTGTCCTGTAGCCCTAACAACCGTTCCTTAAAAGACTGCCACATACCAGATGTGGATTTACCCTCAAATAGCCTCTCCCAATCAAGAGCTGCCAATTTCTGCCTGATCCCAATAAAGTTAGCCTTCCCCCAATCCAACACCTTACCCTTGGGACACCACTCATCCTTTTCCATCACTATCCTAAAGCTAACAGAATTGTGGTCACTATTTGCCACATGTTCCCCAACCAAAACTTTGAAGACCTGACCGGGCTCATTCCCCAGCACCAGGTCCAGTATAGCCCCCTCTCTAGTTGGGCTGTCCACATATTGTTCCAACGAACCCTCCTGTACACATTTTACAAATGCCTCACCATCCAGAGTCCCTGCCCTCAGCGATTTCCAGTCTATACCAGGGAAATTGAAGTCTCCCACTACAACAACCCTATATTTCCTGCACCTATCCAGTATCTCCTGACATATCCATTCTTCCACTTCCCTTGGGCTGTTGGGGGGCCTGTAGTACACCCCCAACATAGTGACTGCGCCTTTCCTGTTTCTAAGCTCCACCCAGAGTGACTCGCTACACGACTCCTCCGAATTGTCCTCCCTCTGCACCGCTGTAATATGCTCTCCAACCAATACCGCTACTCCCCCACCTCTTTTGGCCCCTCCTCTGTCTCGCCTAAAACACTTGTACCCTGGAATATTCAGCTGCCAGTCCTGTCCCTCTTTCAACCAAGTCTCTGTCACCGCAACCACATCCAAATTCCTCGTGCGCATTAAGGCCCCAAGTTCGTCTGTTTTACCTGCTACGCTCCTTGCATTGAAGTATAAGCACTCCAGACCCCCAGGCTCAGTGAGGTCGTCCTCCCCCAGAGTGCTCTTCTTCTTTGCCAGCCTTGTCCCAGCCCCAAGCTCGTCCCCAGCCACCACACTTATAGACCTAATAGTTTAATCCCCACCCCCCTGCCATACTAGTTTAAACCCCCCCGAACTGCATTAGCAAAGCTCCCAGCCAGGATATTTGTGCCCTTCCAACTTAGTTGTGACCCCTCCCTCTTGTACAGGTGCCATCCTCTCCTGAAAACCTCCCATTGGTCTATGAAAATAAAGCCCTCCCTCCTGGACCAGTCCTTTAGCCAGGCATTCATTTGAACCAACTCCCTATTCTTATCCTCACTGGCACGAGGCATTGGGAGCAGCCCAGAGATGGCCACCCTAGTGACCCTACTTTTTAACCTATTTCCCAACTCCCTGAATTGCTCTCTTAGGACCGCCCTACTCTTCCTATCTATGTCATTTCCACCAATGTGTATAATGACATCCGTTTCTTTATCTTCCCCTTTTAAAATGCCTCCTATCCGCTCGGAGACATCCGTGACCCCAGCACCAGGTAGGCAGACTACCATCCTGGAGTCCCGTTCGCCCCCACAGAATCGCCTGTCTGTCCCTCTAACTGATGCATCCCCCACCACTATCGCTCTCCTAACCCCTCTCTTCCCTTTCCGGGCCACAGATCCTGACTGTGTGCCAGTGACCTGGTCACTGTGTCTTACCCCTGGAGAGGCACACTCCTCCACACTATCTAAAACAATGTACCTGTTTTGGAGTGGGACAACCACAGGTGACCCTTCTTCTAACTGTCCACTCCCCTCCCCTCTCACACCTGTCACCAAGCCCTTCCTATTTTGAGACACCTCTGGAGACCTCCCTTGTACTTTACCCTTCTGCCCTTTACTCCTCCTAACTGTGACCCACGTGTCATTCTCCCGATGCCCCGGTGTAACTAATTGCCTATAACTGCTGTCAATTTTTCTCCCATTTTCCCTGACTAGGCTAAGGTCAGCGATCTGCAGCTCCAGTTCCCTAACACGGTCCCTCAAGAGCTGCAGTTCCACGCACCTGGCACATATGTGAACCTCTGGGAAGCTCGGTGTTTGCAGGAACTCCCACATCCCACATCGGAAGCACTGAACTGGCCGATCACTCATACCTGCCCTTATCCTTTATAGGGTTGGGTAAAAAATAACTAGCCTTGCCTTTTTAGCCCAAGCCCTGTGAGCCAAAGCCCTTATATTGCACACTCTGCTACCCACTCACTCCACTGCCCGCTCCCGACGCTGCCCGCTGTATAGTGCAGACGGCTTTTTATGCTCCCGACGAACCCCCCAAGTAACTGCCTTTTATACTAAGACTCAACCTCCCAGAATCCCCTTCAGCTGACCTCACTTCCTCAATTCAAAACCCTGAAAAAAGCCCGCGAAATATACTAGGAATACCCTTAAATGAATAAATGAATAATTAAATCACTTCTTAGCTTACTCTCAGCACTCCTGCTAAGACTCTCTCCCCCACTCTCACTCCAGTTAAACAAAGAGATCGAACCCCCCAGGTAACTGCCTTTTATCCTGCGGGATGGGAGTGGTTATAAAATCCTGGCCTTGGGGTGGAGAAGAAATCACCTTCCTGACTTTCCCCAGTTACATCTGGGACAAGAAGGGTCAAAAGCAGCTCTCCTGCCCAGAAGCCAATAGAGGCAAATAAATGGTCACTTAATGACCTCATCCTGATGGTGCTGGAATTCAGCCAACACAGGATGGGGACAACGCCATGTGGCTAAACTGATGGGAATGCCTGAAAGCTGGTGGGGACAAGTGGGGAGCTCTCTCCTTCTTGGGCATTCTTTGCCCAATGGAAGGACCCACAGGCTAAGAGGGAAAAACCCATTGTTTGTAGTCCCTCTGCTTCCTCTTGCCGGAACCGCCCTGGCTGCTCTTGGCGATCCCATCCCACTTACGTCTGTTAGGGTCCAGCATTAATTATCCTCCTAAGTTCTATTGCAATATCAGCAGTGGCCACTGCTCCCTGTAGTCTTCCTGGTATAGGAGAGTTGCTAGCCTCTCATTGCTAGCACCTCTCAGAGTTCAGAAATTCCCCCTGCAGGTGTCATGAATCTCAACAGCACCCAACAGAATGCCCAATTGGGATGAAATTCAATGCAGTCCTCCTGGAAATGGCCATGGCAAAGTTGCCACTGGCCACTAATTCCAGCCTGATTGTGTAAATTAAGTCTTGGTGTGATGGATGAATGACAAGATGGATAAATGTATTAGCTTAGGGACTGCAAAGAATGGATAATTTTTTGAAATGGAATTTCTTCCCAAAGTGTCCCGGGTTTAGTGCTCTGTCCCTTTCTGTGTTACGGGCTGTAAATGACTCCATGATTCTATGACTTTTTAATATGGAGGAGTGTACTAACAGTACACCAATTATATTCACAGCTGCATACTGAAGTCAGAACCTGAGAAGAAGGAAATAAATTACATAAGTGTTTGATGAAATTGGGAAATGGTTTTCAGAAAAGATAAATGGACAGTTGTGCACATAATGGGATAGAATAGGGTCATAAAATGTGACATGGGTCAGTTTAGCTTGAAGTGACTTGGATATTGATAGCTTCCACAAAGTGCAAGCAAATTGTCTGAGGCTATAGTCACAGCAAATAGTGGGTTCTAGGTAGTGTAAAACTGCTGTTACTGAAGTATTAGGCTATCTGTCATAGCAAGGATTAATGTGGGACTCAGAAACAGTGCCATTCACAGTGTGATATAACGTGTGATGATGGATGTTATTTTTAAAATATTTTTGAGAATATGGTGGTATTCTGTAAAGAAGACTGTGTGTGTGTTTATGATTAATTAAACTGGGGGACGGTTAATAGAGACAGCTTGTCTGCAAGAGCTAAGAGATAAAAGTGTGAAGGTGTAAGGTTGATACATTTGTAATGAGAGGTTATGGTGATGTTGGATTTACAAGTAAATACTTTGGATTTAAAATTTTCATTATGAAATAGGTAGGGACTTTACATTTTTCAGCTGTTGAAATTAAAGTTTTGAAGTTATAAGGGACTTTTACAGCTTACAAAGGTTTATCAAATTTTATTGACCCCAAAGTGGAGGCAAAATAGGAAAGCATGAAATATTCCTATATTTGGAAAAGTTGAGTTCAAAGAGCTGTTTGAGAACAATGGAATCTGAGATGAAAAGGAAAGAAGATACCTAAGAGGAGAGGTTTAGCTGAATTGTATGGCTGATACCAGAGACCAGATCTGTGATGGGAGAAGTTGTGAATTTGAATCAGCCATTCAGTCAAACCAGAAAAGTCTTTGCTTTTCAGAGAGCACTCTGTTTCTGAACCTTTGTTTTGCATTTCCACACCAGTGTGGAAGCATTTGAGGAGTAATGTGATATTCCACCTGGCCTGCGCGTCTTTGGGCTGTGGGAGGGGGCTGAGGCACCCGGGGACTCCATGCAGTCGCCCGGGGCTGGAGTCGGGCCCGGGTCCCTGGTGCTGTGGGGCGGAGGTGCTGGCCACTGTGCCACCATGCATCAAAGGGTATGGGGAAAGAGTGGGAGCATGGTGTTAAGATAAAGACAAGCTGTCTCTAGTAACCTTCCCCCAGTTTAATTAATCATAAACACACACACAGTCTTCTTTACAGAATACCACCATATTCTCAAAAATATTTTAAACATAACATCCATCATCACATGTTATATCACACTGTGAATGGCACTGTTTGAGTCCCACATTAATCCTGCCACAGGAATCAGAGCAGGTGAGGGGTGAACCATGCAAAGGTCCATTGACCTCGGGCGAGATTTTTCAGTTTTGGGGTGAGTATGGCTGAAAAATTCCGACCAAAGGATCAGGTATGATCATATTGAATGGTGGGTCAGGCTTAAAGGGCTGAATGGCCTACTCTTGCACCTAGTTTCTATGTTACCATTAATAAAGCAACAGCAATTCTTTGCCATGGATAGTATTGCTGGATTTTTATAGTTAAAAATCAGTAAGAGGAGTTCTTGCCAAAAAGGCAGTTTACTTGTATATTCTGACTAAGTGGGCTTTTTGGGGACTGTATATAAGACTATTTTAACTTTGTAACTTTAATCTCTTGTGTTTAAGTTTTTTTTTCTTGTTAATAAACCTTTTAATTTTTAAAATCCTAAAGGTGTTTCTGGAGTTCAATGCTTCTGGGGTCATGAGCTTTTCCTCCTCATTTTCAAAATTCAAAAAAAAGTTTATTATCAGTCAGACAGGTTTCCCTCTGGGAGCTGGTCAGTTCAGCAAGTAACATCTGCTATGGTCATAACAAAACAGACACATGACCTGAGACTAGAGTCTGTGGTGGACTGGACAGAGACCTGTGTAGAAGCAAGCATGGAGTTAGTTCATAGCTTGGGCAGATTGGGTTTGTACTCGTTGGAATTTAGAAGGCTGAGGGGGGATCTTATAGAGACCTATAAGATAATGAAGGGGCTGGATAGGGTAGAGGTGGAGAGATTCTTTCCACTTAGAAAGGAAACTAGAACTAGAGGGCACAGCCTCAAAATAAAGGGGGGTCAGTTTAGGACAGAGTTGAGGAGGAACTTCTTCTCTCAGAGGGTGGTGAATCTCTGGAATTCTCTGCCCACTGAAGTGGTGGAGGCTACCTCGTTGAATATGTTTAAATCACGGATAGATGGATCCCTGATCGGTAAGGGAATTAGGGATTATAGGGATCAGGCGGGTAAGTGGAACTGATCCACTTCAGATCAGCCATGATCTTATTGAATGGCGGGCAGGCAGGTCATGGCCTACTCCTGCTCCTATTTCTTATGTTCTTATGTATATCTATACATTTTAAAAATTCATTTTGCAAGATGTAGGCGTAGCTGGCTAGGCCAGTATTTATTGCCCATCCCTAGTTGTCTTTCAGAAGGTGCTGGTGAGATGCCTTCTTTAATTGCTGCAGTCCCTGAGGTACAGATACACCCACAGTGTTGTTAGGAAGGAAATTCCAGGATTTTAACCAATGACAGTAAAGGAACGGTGATATATTCCCAAGTCAGGATGGTGAGTGACTTGGAGGAGAACCTCCAGATGGTGGTGTTCCAGGTATCTGCTTCTCTTGTCCTTCTAGATGGTAATGATCGTGGATTTGGAAGGTGCTGCCTAAGGAACCATGGTGAGTTTCTGCAGTTCATCTTGTAGATGGGACATACTGCTACCACTGTTTGTCACTAATGAAGGAATTGAATGTTGAAGAGGTAGCATTCAAACAGGCTGCTTTGTCCTGGATAGTGTTGTGCTTCTTTAGTGTGCTGAAGCTGCACTCAGCAGGGCAAGTGGAGAGTATTTCATTACACTCCTGACTTGTGTCCTGTAGATGGTGGACAGGCTTTGGGGAGTTAGGAAATGAGTTACTCGCTGTGGGATTCCTAGCCTTTGACCTGCTCTTGTAACCACTGTATTTATATGGCTAGTCCAGTTCAGTTTCTGGTCAATGGTAACCCCCAGGATGTTGATAGCGGAGGATTCAGCGATGGTGTTGCCATTGAATATCAAAGGGCAATGGTTAGATCCTTCTTTGTTGGCGATGGTGATTGCCTGGCACTTGCGTGTTGTAAATGTTAATTGCCACTTGTCAGCAGAAGCCTGGATAATTTCCAGGTCTTGCTGCATTTGGACATGAACGGTTTCAGTATCTAAGGAGTTGTGAATGGTGCTGAACGTTGTGCAGACATCTGTGAACATTTCCACTTCTGACCTTATGATGGAAGGAAGGTCATTGATGAAGCAACTGAAGATGGTTGGGCCAAGGACACTATTCTGAGGAACTCCTGCAGTGATGTCCTGGAGCTGAGATGATTGACCTCCAACCACCACAACCATCTTCCTTTGTGCCAGGTATGACTCCAACCAGTGGAGAGATTTTCCCCTGATTCCCATTGACTCCAGTTTTACGAAGGTTCGTTGATGCTAGACTCAGTCAAATGCTGCCCTTTCAAGAGCAGTCACTTTCACCTCACCTCTGCCATTCAGCTCTTTTGTCCATGTTTGAACCCATGCTGTATTGAGGTCAGGAGCTGAGTGACCTTGTGGAATCCAAACTGAGTGATCATGAGCAGATTATTGCTGAGTAAGTGCCACTGGATGGCACTGTTGATGACCCTGTCTATCACTTTGCTGATGATTGAGAGTAGACTAATGGGGCGGTAATTTGCTGGTTTGGATTTGTCCTGTTTCTTGTGTACTGGACATACCTGGGCAATTTTCCATTGCCAGGTAGATGCCAGTGTTGTAGCTGTTTTGGAACAGCTAGTAGGGAGCAGTAAGTTCTGGAGCAAAAGTCTTCAGGACTATTGCCGGAAGACCCCTAGCCTTTGCAGTATCCAGTGTCTTCAGCCATTTCTTGATATCATGTGGAGTGAATTGAATTGGCTGAAGACTGACATTTGTGATGCTGGTGACCTCTGGAAGAGGCCATCCACTCCGCACTTCTGGCTGAAGATTGTTGCAAATGCTTCAGCCTTATCTTTTGCACAGATGTGCTGTGTTCCATAACATAGTTATGTGTTATCAATAAACAGTTAATCATTTTGAGTACCGAGTAATAACCTTCCTCTCCCCCACCATCCTGGCCATTGTGGCTATATAGAAGCTAAACAGAAATGTAACAAAGATGATCCTCCTCATCCTTAGTTCAGTTAACTATTAAAATAAACCTAATTCTTTTGGTTTGTAATTTTTGGAGGAAGATCTTGAAATTCCTGGAACAGGACAGGCTGCAAGCCACATTTAGAGGTGGGAAGCCCAGTCCTCAAGAGACCTTCACTAATTGAAATTACTCTGGAAAGAGTGAAAGAGTTTATTTTTAATTTCTTCAACCCATTTGGATCTCATGAGAATTCTGCTTCACATTAGAAGGCAGCGGCAATTGCCTTGATATATCATTTCAGGCACCCATGGCATAATCATCCATGCAGATTATCCCATTCTTGCCATTTAGAATGCAGCCTCTGGCCTTCAGCAAGTACGGGCAGGGGTTCCAATTAGCCATAATTACATTGGTGGAGATGGACCGAAAAAATGTTCAGACCACAGACTGAGAGGATTTGACACAAAGTTATTAAAGGCATAAATAACATTAAAGTCGACGTGCAGTGATAGGGTTAGGTAGAACCAAGAATTTTCCATTTAAACTAGGAAAACAGGAAGTGAGGTTGACTGTCCAAATGTTGTACTTTTCTCTGAGGGTGATCGACTTGTGGAACATAATTCTGCATATAATAGTAAAGAAAACCTGATTCTTTATAGTATTTTAGAGTCCTTTCAAAAGGCTGTCATTTTTTGTGATATATTTATGATTTTTCTACAAATTGTATTAGTCCAATTTTTTTAAATAATTGAGATAATAGATGGTTAAACTGCTAACAAGCTAGGTTTTGTAGTTGTTTCCCCAAAGACTAAAATAAATATGTATTTTTTTTAACCTGTAACAGTAAGTAGTAACAACCTCACACCCGTTGTATTGGGAAATCTCTTGTTCTAAATGCTTGGCAGGGACCCTCTCACCCGGTTATGAACGAAAGGAGACAGAAGAGGTAGAAATGGAAATAACAGTCAGGCTTTTAAACAGTAATCTGCTGGGCAGGCTTTCACATGGACTCAGGTTAGGAGTCAAGAAGACAACCCAAAGTCAATTTTTTTGTTGACATGATCTACTGAATTGGCCCTATGTAGCTTGTTCATTATTTTGGATTTTTATGTGAAGTTAAGTTATTCTGTTTGAATTAAGTTCATTTGATCATGACCAATGCTCAGGATGTTTACATGGTGACGTTTATCTTAAATTGTTTAATTTTCCATTCCCACCTCATTTCACTGAAGTGTGAACAATCCTGTCACAGACAGGTTGGAAAAATATAAGCAAAGGCACATGTAAAAGATACAGGTTGAGTGTCAATTGACCACCCATGCCTCAAATTAGTATTTCAATGGAAATTAAAATGTATTGGTTTCTATAGTGGGCAGAAAGTTGAAAATCTACTTCATTGTAATTAGCTTCAAGTTGCATTGTTACATAGAAACACAGAAAACACACAAAAAGTTATGGCTCAGAAGGAGGCCATTCGGTCCATTGTATGCTTACCATTTAAAAGTCATTTTCAGTCATTTAGAATTGGGTTACTCACAGGGATGGATTAACACTAATTTATTTAATGATTAAACCTGTTTTTAGCTCTATCAATCAAATTTCACTGAATTAACTCTTAAATAGTCTTTGATATATATTTTTTTAACTCTTAAATATAGTCTTTGATATATATTTTTTTAAATCAGCCTTTAAAAGAATGCCTGATTGTATTTGTTTATGGCAGATTTTGCATCGCTGATATGCAAATTAACTTGAATGGAAACTCAAGAGCAAAAATACTTCTCTAAATAGGTGCAACTTGGAACCAATTTACATTTGTCCACAAAGTGGAAACTCAACTTCAGTGTTTGCTAAATCCTTGGTCTTCATTAAGTTTCAATGACTTGGTGAGCTAGAATGCAATAACTGGCTTCAATTTGGCCACAGCCCAGGGAAGTGTGTGTTCAGGTTTTTGGACACGGATGAGATTCTTTGCTTCCTATTAATGATGTTAAGTAGTTGTATATATTTACATCAACTGGAGTAGTCCAGCCCCAATTTAATCACATGATAGCTGATCTGTACCTCACATCCATTAACCTGTTGTTGAGCCACATCCCTTGATAAACTAGGAACACAGGACCATCTAGTGGATTGTGTTATCATATAGTTAGTGAACAGAATGGACACTCGTACAGGTCGGGAGTAACCAACACCGCTGTAACTTACAGAATTTCTAAGGCAAGATCCAAAACATGTGTCAAAGGTGTTAAATGGAATTTGGCAAAAATAGGTGATAACACTAAATGGAAGGTAAGCCTGTTATTCTGGATAATAACAAACAGGTTTAGGGCTCCCTGGGCTTGCTTGATCATCTTAGAAGTCAGAGTGAAAGTTTTCATAGGGGATCCTGAATTGGTTCCAGATTACTGTAATTTTGTTTTCTCTAGAAAGTAAGGGAGAAAGAGGGCTGGCATAGCACATTGACATCAGATAAAAGATGATATGAGAATATCTCTGCCCAGTGGCTTCGTATTTCCTCAGTAACATAAGTAGTACCAAGCACTTCATCCTCTTCTCCAAAGTTTTATAACCATCTAGAAGTGCCATTCTGATTATAAAATTAAGTTTTGTTATTTGTTATTAAGATGAGGTATTTTAAGAATATTTAGTTATTAGATGGTGACAGTGATGTGCAGCTGTACCAAACTTATAGTACTCTGAAACAAAAACAGAAAATGCTGGAAAATCTCAGCAGGTCTGACAGCATCTGTGGAGAGAGAATAGACCCAATGTTTTGAGTCTGGATGACCCTTCGAAACGTTGGCTCTATTCTCTCTCCACAGACGCTGTCAAATCTGCTGAGATTTTCCAGTATTTTCTGTTTTTGTTTCAGATTCCAGCATCCGCAGTATTTTGCTTTTATTTTTATTATAGTACTCTGAAATTGTTGCTCTTCTGTTGTCTAGGAGAAGATCTATTAGGGTTTTTAATTAAAAGATGCAACTAACACATTTTTGGTGTGAAAACTAGGTGAAGGATGTTCTTTTTGCAACATTTTCATTTTTTGGATAGTCACTGTTGAATTCGAACATTCAGTGGTCAGGTAAAATACAGTTAAATGGGAGTTTTTAAAAAAACTATAAATAGAATCAAATCACTAATGATAGTGCATCACTGTCTATTTACATTTTGCTTAATGACGAGAAAAGCAATACCAGTTTCAGTTCTGGGAATTTTGAGTTTATTTTTTAAATTTCAAGGTGTAATTGAAGTTGAGACTTGAGGCAGAGGAGACAGATAGGCCGGAATTTTACCGCCTCGCTCGCCCCAGAATCGGGGTGGGCAGGGCTCGCAGAACGGCATTCTCCATTGGCCTCGGGTGGGATCTTATTAGCCTCGGGCGGGCGAGGCGGTAAAATTCCCGCAACAGTATCTGAGCTAGAAGTGGACAGTACTGTCCCAGAAAAAAAAACATCCTGCAATGCAGTGGAAGCTAACAGTACATGCACAAAATAGAAATGCACATATTTCCTGATTATAATGACACAACTCTCTAGATCAGTCAAAGTTTGCAATTATTATCAGTCCTAGACCACGGTAGACTCTTGAGAACATTATAGCCATTTACCACTCCATCTTGTTCTTGCAAAATAAATTGACAGGGGTGAATGGGAAAGAGGTGATTATTCTTCACGTGAATAAGATTGGAATAAAGGATTATTTTCTTTGATCTTCCCCTATAGGATAGGAGAGATGAAAATAAACTTTCAGGGGTTGGATGGAACTCATTCAGGTACCAAAGTAATACGTTTACCTTATGTTCTAGAATACATACAATGTTACTGGTGTATGCATGTGATATCAGATTCTTGTTCAACTGTTGCATGATGTTTCTTTCATTAAACTTCACCTTTAAATTTACTATTGCTCAACATCCTTCTACCATCAAAGGTTCAACACTCATCAACAACTGTTCAGAACTAACAAAACACCTTTGAAATACTATTCGTTTCAACCATTCATAATCGGAACATTTATGTTCCTAATCATCACATTTCCTAAAGATAGGGTGAAATAGTGGGAACATAAATGTCAAAGCCTATGTCAACAAATAGGAACAGAAATCTCCAAACATGTGACAGGATTCTGTACATTTGAGCGTGTGGTATTTTTCATTAGGTTATGAGCGTTTTATTTTCAGCCATTTGTAATTAATTGACAATAACAGGATAGTTTTGCTGAATTTCTACATAGTTAATTAGGTGTACATATAAATTTAATAAAGCAGAAAATCTTGGAGCACCGCTACCATAAATGGATCTGCCGCACTTTCACAGTCTTGTTATATCAGTTCTTCAGCTATACCTTGACGTCTATGTTTGTTACAGTAAATTGCACAAGCCAATCCTCTAAAATTGATGCAGCAGTATTAAAGTTTTATGATTAGAGATGCTACATTTCTGCTGAATTAGGATTTCTCTTTGCAGTTTATGATCATTGCAGAAATTCAAACCTCATACCATTTCAGCTAAAGCTTATAATAAGCTTTTTAGATGTTCCTGATGCTTCTGGTGATACTGATACAGTATTTCCATAAATCAGCAGAATTAGCTGGGATCTTCAACAGTGTGGTTAAAACTCGGCAACAGAAGTCCAGAATTTGCTGCACTGAATATTATGATAACATTCCTAAATATTTTTTTCTAATCTACTCAAAGCTGACGTACAGTTATATTTTATATTTATACTTTACATCCTGGATCCTACGATACAAGCGTTGCTTAGCCAGGCCGAAGCAGAATTATTTTCATGTACAATATTATTTCCAAAAATATAAACAATCCTTATACGGGTTACAAATGGTATGAAACAGGAAATGTATAAATTAAACTGCACTAAAAGTGGACTAAAATTAGGAGATTTATATATTTTCCTTTCTTACAATTATAATTAACCATTAAATCATCATTCGCCACAGCATTAGATTGGGTGTGGAGTTTCTATAAATTCAGCAGGTGAAAGCAAAATAATTACACGTACTTAGAAAATATATAAAATAATTACTGTGTGCAATCATTCTAAGACAAACTTTAGTGTCAGCCAAAACAATAACCTTTTCATTTTCTAACCTCAATAATTCTAAGCATGGTATGTGCACATACTAGTGTGTATGCTGCATAATACTAACAGAGAAAAAAGCATAGTGCTGACCATTAAAAAGTGAGAAATCTCTACAATACACTAGAAAATAATATTAAATAGAATGGCATTTACATTTAGTTTGATAGGTAGGAAGCAAAACAGCTGATACTGCTGAGGGATTCACTAATGATATTAAAGACTGCATTTCAGAATATGTGTTAGTAAGATCCTAATGTCACTTATGTCAGTCTCTAATGCAAACGAAATGAGTCTTTCCTGTAATAAGAAGCTTCATGGAATTAGTTTCCGTTTGCAGAAAATTGCAATAGGCAGACACTTTTATCTAAAAATTTCACTCGTGTATAAGCAAAACTCATATTATTTGGTTACATTCCATCAGAACTAAAAATAACATTGTGCAAATTCTATGCATGCTAATGATGTATAGAAATCCACCTGCTTTCAGATAAAATGAGTTTAATTTTCTGTTGCCAACTGCCTGGTTGGCCTTTCATAAATTACTTATGCACAGCTATTATTAAAAAAGAGGAAAAGCAAATTAGAAAATTCTTCCTATCTCTGCTGGATTTGGGCAACCCGTTGCTCTGACTGCTGGAGTCAGCATTTTGAAAAAAAAAAACAGCTCCCTTGAAATTCTTTGCATTTTATGTGTGGTTCCGCGTCATTGTTGTAATTTTTCTCATTCCAATTTCTTCTAAATTAGTCTTAAATCTGAAAAATTTAAAAAGAAATCAGGTGGACATCCCGTTGTACTCAGTTGTCACTGATTCTGTTGAAGTTTAATTTAGTATTTCGTTGAAATATAATCTGCACTTAGATAAATTCATTTAAAAAATTTTTTTTATCGTTCTTTAGGTGGGTGGGTATTCATTTAAATTCTCCTGGTTTAATACATTACTTTAGTGTGCTCTGCAGACTTGCTTCTGAAGATAGTTCAAGCTTAGGAAAATGAATCAGTGTTTTCAGTGAGCTGCCTGAGTTTCTGATTAAATAAACTGTGCTTAGTAAAAAAAAATATTTGGCCAAATAACTGAAGACACCCCCACTCATATACCTGTATTTTTAATCCAAAGTATGAGAAAAAAAACTACATAGCATTAAGCTTTAGAAAATACATTTTTCTCACTCATGTTCCTAAAAAGAAAATAGTTCAATTGTCCGAATTCCCATTTTATGTTTCAAATGCTATTAAGATTTTACATTGAGCATAAACATGAATATGTCACAAGTATTATAGGTACTGAGAGGATTCAACTAGTTACAAAGGCAAAATAAACTGCGTCAATGAAGGCATAAAAGAGCAATGTGAGGGTGGGGGATCTATGGAATTCATTGCCACAGAAGGCTGTGGAGATCATTGAGTACATTTAAGACAGAGATAGATAGGTTCTTGATTGGTAAGGGGCTCAAAGGTTAAGGGGATAAGGCGGGCGAATGGGGTTCAGAAACTTATCAGCCATGATTGGATGGCAGAGCTGACTCGGTGGACCAAATGGTTGAATTCTGCTCCTATACCTTATGGTCTAATGGAATTGCAGCAAAATATCAAGATTCATAGAATCCTACAGTTCAGAAGAAGGCCATTCGGCCTATCAAGTCTGCACCAATCACAATCCCACTCAGGCCCTATCCCTGTAACCCCATGCATTTACCCTAGCTCGTCCCCCTGACACTAAGGGGCAATTTAGCATGGCTAACCTGCATACGGGGAGAATGTGCAAGCTCCACACAGACAGTGACCTAAGCTGGGAATTGAACCCGGGTCCCTGATGCTGTGAGGCAGCAGTGCTAACCACTGTGCCACCGTGCTTTAATCAGTGCTTTAAAATCCTGTAGAAACAATTAATACTTATAAATTATCTGTAGTTAAAAATTATCTTTGTACGTTTTAACAATTCTTTCACAGGATATGGGTGTCGTGGCTAGGCCAGCATTTATTGCCCATCCCTAATTAGAAACATAGAAAAACTACAGCACAATACAGGCCCTTCAGCCCACAAAGTTGTGCCAAACATGTCCCTACCTTAGCGATTACTAGGCTTATCTATAACCCTCTATCTTACTAAGTTCCATGTACTTATCTAAAAGACTCGTAAAAGACCCTATCGAATCCGCCTCCACCACCGTTGCTGGCAGCCCATTCCCTCTGAGTGAAAAACTTACCCCATACATCTCCTCTGTACCTACTCCCCAGCACCTTAAACCTGTGTCCTCTTGTGGCAACCATTTCAGCCCTGGGAAAAAGCCTCTGACTATTCACTCGATCAATACCTCTCAACATCTTATACACCTCTATCAGGTCACCCCTCATCCTTTGTCTCTCCAAGGAGAAAAGGCCGAGCTCACTCACCTATCCTCATAAGGCATGCTCCCCAACCCAGGCAACATCCTTGTAAATCTCCTCTGCACCCTTTCTATGGCTTCCACATCCTTCCTGTAATGAGGTGACCAAAACTGAGCATAGTACTCCAAGTGTGGTCTGACCAGGGTCTTATATAGCTGCAACATTATCTCACGACTCCTAAACTCAATTCCTCGATTGATGAAGGCCAGTACACCATACGCCTTCTTAACCACAGCCTCAACCTGCATAGCTGCTTTGAGCGTCCTATGAACTCGGACCCCAAGATCCTTCTGATCTTCCACTCTGCCAAGAGTCCTACCATTAATATTATATTCCGCCATCCTATTTGACCTGCCAAAATGAACCACCTCACACTTATCTAGGTTGAACTCCACCTGCCACTTCTCCGCCCAGTCTTGCATCCTATCAATGTCTCGCTGCAACTTCTGACATCCCTCCACACTATCCACAACAGCTCCAACCTTTGTGTCATCAGCAAACTTATCAACCCATCCCTCCACTTCCTCATCCAGGTCATTTATAAAAATCACAAAGAGTAAGGGTCCCAGAACAGATCCCTGGGACACTCCACTGGTGACCGACCTCCATGCAGAATATGACCCATCTATAACCACTCTTTGCCTTCTGTGGGCAAGCCAGTTCTGGATCCACAAAGCAATGTCCCCTTGGATCCCATGCCCCCTCACTTTCTCAATAAGCCTTGCATGGGGCACCTTATCAAATGCCTTGCTGAAGTCCATATATACTACATCTACTGCTCTTCCTTCATCAATGTGTTTAGTCACATCCTCAAAAAATTCAGTCAGGCTCATAAGACATGATCTGCCTTTGACAAAGCTATGCTGACTATTCTTAATCATATTATACCTCTCCAAATGTTCATAAATCCTGCCTCTCAGGATCTTCTCCATCAACTTACCAACCACTGAGGTTAGACTCACTGGTCTATAATTTCCAGGGCTATCTCTACTCCCTTTCTTGAATAAAGGAACAACATCTGCAATCCTCCAATCCTCCGGAACCTCTCCCGTCTCCATTGATGATGCAAAGATCATCGCCAGAGGCTCAGCAATCTCCTCCCTCGCCCCCCACTGTAGCCTGGGTACATCTCATCCAGTCCCAGCGACTTATCTAACTTGATGCTTTTCAAAAGCTCCAACACATCCTCTTTCTTAATATCTACATGCTCAAGCTTTTCAGTCCGCTGCAAGTCTGCACTACAACCACCAAGATCCTTTTCCATAGTGAATACTGAAGTAAAGTATTCATTAAGTACCTCTGCTATTTCTTCCGGTTCCATACAAACTTTCCCACCATCACACTTGATAGGTCCTATTCTTTCACGTCTTATCCTCTTGCTCTTCACATACTTGTAGAATGCCTTGGGGTTTTCCTTAATCCTGCCTGCCAAGGCCTTCTCATGACCCCTTCTGGCTCTCCTAATTTCCTTCTTAAGATCCTTCCTATTATTCAAGATCTCTAACATTACCTAGCTCCCTGAGCCTAATTGCCCTTGAGAAGGTGGTGGTGAGCTGCCTTCTTGAACCGCTGCAGTGCTGTGAGGGAGGGAGTTCCATGACTTTGATCCAGCAACATTGAAGGAACAACGATATATTTCCAAGCCAGGATGGTGTGTAGCTTGGAGGGGAACCTCCAGGTGGTGGTGTTTCCATGCATCTGCTGTCCTTATCCTTCCAGATTGTAGATGTTGTATGTTGGGAAGATGCTGTCGAAGGAGCCTTGGTGAGTTTTGTTATGTAGGAAATCTTAAAGACATGGGTGACGTTGTAAACAAAGGCTAATAAATAGCAGTGAATCAGTAACTGAAGATAAAACTGGTGCTCATTCCTCATTTGTATAATAGGGCAAGCCTTGAGGAAAATGCTTCAGAGAGTTTGTTATACTTACTCAGCTCATTTTAAAACAATATGAATGTATATCTGATTTCCCAATCTAAAACAGTTGTCGGTAAGATCCTGCACTGTGATAGTTTATTTCCACTGGTTAGCAATGAGAAGCCAAATTTAGGATGGTCACAAAGAGAACAAGTTAAGAGGGCACTCAGTAGAGTGCACATTTCCACCACGCTGTGCTAACTCAATATTATTACTATTATGCTTTCTTGAAGCTTTTTCCTGTCCATTTGATACCCTTTAACTACGAAGTTGAAAACAGAAATCTTTTTATTGAGACCTTTCATGTCACTGAAGAGGCTTCAGACCAAACTGCATCCAATAATCTGCTTTGAAAACTCTGCTTACATTTTGACAGCTGTGACTAATTCCACCACAGCAGCTGAGACAATATACACTATTCTACAAAATTCTAAATAAAACAACTCACAAGATTCTAAATAAAAGTTAATTTGCCCTATCTCCCAATATTAATGGACACTTTAAAAATCCAGAATCCGAAGCTGGATCCACATCTTTGCCAAAAACTAACCTGTCCTTCCTTGGGTAACACCCTATCTGTGTAAAAGGTTTTATCGAAATCCGTTCATTAGTTTTTGAGATATATTTTTACAGACAAAGAGACATAGAGACAAACAGGAGTGAAAACATTGGCTGGGAATTTACAACCTTGCTCGGGCGAGGCTCATAAAATCCCGCCCAAGGCCAACGGAGAACTTCATTCTGCGAGAATCACCCGCCCCAGAATCACCGCGGCGGTAAAACTCCGGCCATTATCTCCAACCACCTCCAGTGGTGGAGGTAATTAAAAAGGAATTTTGAGGAAAAATGGGGGTGAAATTTGTCCATGCCATTATTGCAAAATAAGCTCATAGTAAATTGACTTTGACTTGATCTGAATGGAAAAGATCAGGCTCTAGGTAAAGAGAGTTGATATTGGTAGACACCAATTTTTCCTCAGATATTTTTACACAGAGGGTGGTTAAAATACAGAATCGTCTATCACAAATTTCTGTTGACATGCAGTTCACAAAGGCAGCAGTGAGTTGTTTGAAAAATAGGAATATTAAACCATATTTGTGTGAGAAGTATAGGATTAAATTAAGTGGTTTGTGAAGTGAAGCATTAGCACAGATGTAATGGGTAAAGGAGCTGTTCATATGCTGAAATATTGCATGATTGTAACTTAGCTTCACTTAAAAGTTTAATGTTGAAAATAGTGAAAAAAACTCAACAACTGTATTTTCAAGAACAGAAACATTTCTGGGCTCCATAAGTAGAGATATTGAGTACAAAGGAAGGGAGATTAAATCGAACATTTGTCCAGTTCTGGTTACACCGCAACTAAAGTGCTGTGTCCAGATCTCATCAACACTTCAGGAAGGATTTGTGGAGTCCTTGAGAGGGTGCAGGGGAAATTTACCAGAATGGTTCTGGGGATCAGGAAATTTAGCTACAAGGTTGAGTTGGTGAAACTGGACTTGCTTTCTAGCTTTGAAAGAAGTGTACAGTACATTATGACAGGCAGACAAAGAAAAGTTGTTTCCATTGTTGATGGTACAAGGACCCAGGGACAGAGACAGAGATTTGCAGAGACACTGGGTTATGTGGAAAGTACTTTTTTATGCAGTGAATGGTAATGATCCGGAACTTGCTTTCGACAAGGGTGGTGGAAGCAAATATGATCAATAATTTCAAAAAGAAATTGGATAGGCATTTGAGCAAATGAGATTGACTTGATTGCCTACAGAGAACTGACATGAATTCAATGGGTCAAATGGCCTCCTTATGGGCCATAATGATGCTGCGGGGTGAATTTCATGCGAGGAAATTAGGCATGCACCCCATCCATCCCCCTCCTCACTTCCCGCTGTTATGTACAATCTGGCATGATGACTCGATCATACCAGTCTCCAATAATACAGAGGTCAGGCAGCCCGCCCACCATTTTCAAAAGACTAACCCAATGGACTGCTATTTTATGTTGCCCACATCATTTTCATGTGGACACACATGAAAAATGATCCGAGTGTTTTACATCATGTATAAGGAGCCTTTTGCAAAGGCAGTTAGAAAGGCTGCAAGCAGAACTATGGCTGCATTCAGCAGAAGGGTCAGCTGGGATAGGTGGGGGAGTGTTGCAATGCCTTAAGTTCTTTTCATAATTATTTTCAGCCTGCAATAGGAGATATTGTCAGGGAAGTGGGTCGAACAGTTTGTAGACTCAAGTATTGTACCAGAAGCTCACTGCCCCCCCCCCCCCCCCCCCCCCGCGCCCGCCATGGGCATTGTCCATTCCGGAACAGACTCCTCCTCCATTGAGAAGGAGAGGAGGAGAAAGAAAAAGAGAAGGATAGCAGACCAAAGAGAAGGTGTGCCCTGTATTCCAACAAGGTGAGAAACCTGCTTCTGTGCAATGGCCTGCAGAGGAGAGATGTCAGCAATAGGCAGGCAGAGATAGGCAAAGGCACTATCCTGCCAACAGTGTCTACAGGGTGAGGATGATCTACCTAAAAATATCAGAGTGCCAGTGCCTTAGAACACTGCGTCTTTCCAGAGAGATAATCATATCACGATGTGATATGTTGGCTGGGGATAATGCCTTGAATTGTGTTGGTGTCCACCCTATGTCTGTGGCATTGAAGGCTACAGTGGACTTGAACATTTTCCAGAATGGATCTTTACAGGTATTAATCGAAGGGGGCGATCTTACCGGCTCGTCGCATCAGTCAATCGGCGTGGCGAGCTGGTAAGATCGGACAAGAAATGCCCCCAATGGCAACAGCAGCAGCTCATCCACAGCTATGAGGTTCATTTATCCTTCTTTGCTTTCCTGAGAGGAACCGGGACATGGATGCGACTCCAGGCTCTTCATTTCCCTCATGTCTTGGCCCTGGACACCGAGGTTAGATATAAGGTGATGGAATACAGGTTAGAACACGTACCCAGTATCCCATCAGTGAGCTATTTAGTCTGGCCCTCTATGACAGTCACAAGTCTCTTAATAGAGGAGGCCATGTACACTGAGGGCGGGGGGGGCGGTCGCATTGCTCATGGCCTAGACGGACGCCTCCACTCTTTGTGCCAGTGTCTGCAACCTCTCTCAAATCTCTGCCAGATCTCCATGTATCTTGTGCTGTATATCTAGCATCTGCTGCCCAATGGATGACTCCAGAGGCTCATCATCAACCTGGGGCTCAGTATCTAGGTCACCTCCAACACTCCTCCAAGTGTCAGAGGCCTGCAAAATCTTAGTCTCCAACAACTGCTCTTGCATCTGTGATGTGCTTGCATCTGTGATGTGCTCACACCTGTGTGTGGTTCCCTTATAGCTAAGTCAGGCATACCCATCGAGATGTGTGCATCTGTATTGGTGTTAGGTGCTGTGCAAGGATGTGACAGTACACCCTCCTTCCAGAGGTTAATGATCCATCCTCATGGCTGGTGGATGGAGCTGCAATGGGGAACAAGCAATGATTATGAAGGTCACCATTTTTTAAAAGTTTATTTATTTGTCACAAGTAAGGCTTGCATTAACACTGCAATGAAGTCACTGTGAAATTCCCTTAGTCGCCACACTCTGGCGCCTGTTTGGGTCAATGCACCTAAATAGGTGCATTTGAGATTAGTTCAAAGATATACACTTCCTCCATACACTATCGTCATTGGAAGATGGTAACTAGGATTCAAACCTCAGTCCCTTCAACATTGAGACACACATTCCTCCCCAAATTCTGCAAGCCTCCAAAGTTGAGCCCATCAATGCTACTGCCCCGCCACCTTCCCCAGTTGCACACCACCACTATACACTCATCCTGGCAGATCGCAAAACTTCATTCAGCCTCTTATGGCAAGCAACCATGTCCTTCAGACCACCCCATAGCTACTGACCACTTCTGCAACCTTAGTCAAAGCTTGTCTGGCCTGGTGGTAAGCCATTAAAGTATGGTGGCTTCTC
Source organism: Mustelus asterias (assembly GCF_964213995.1). Lineage (NCBI taxonomy): Eukaryota > Metazoa > Chordata > Chondrichthyes > Carcharhiniformes > Triakidae > Mustelus > Mustelus asterias. Next base: position 3,186 of record NW_027591837.1, on the reverse strand, counting down.
ATCAGCTGGCATGTGCACCTCCCGCCAATCACTCAGAGCCTGGCAGAGGGACACAGGTGGTCATTGTCAAACCATAGGACTGTCCTTGGTCTGGGCCTTTCCATCTGCTGTTGCCTCATTGTTTCTTGCAGATATAACGCTGAAGGAAACACAGGCTAAATTTCCTCCTGTATGGAGAGAAAAGCAGTTCAGGAGTAGAATATGAATCTTTTTCTGGCCACTTGTTATTCAGAGGGAGAATGGGTAGGTATAGTCAGACATTCTTTCATCCCTGGCAAAGATCCTGAATGAGGCACTGCGGAAACAATAGTCGCCTAAAATGCTTTTATTTCTTACTTCTCCAACACTTTATTGGCTTCCTGAACGCTGCAATTTCTCCTGCAGCTCCTAGCAACCCATGCCAAGGTGTAGGGAAGTCCTTGTTTAATCATTTTAATAGTTTTAGTTCAGCTATGTTCAATTATCAGGGAATCAAAGTGTATTAATCAATTAACTCAATATGGCATCATACTCTGTGAGTCTCTCTCTTTAGAAGCACTCCTACTTGACAACTGATGTACCATATTGCCTTAGGCCAAAGTAGGATTACATTTTATGGTTTACTACAGGACAAATGCTGAAGGAGAATCACGATTACATTTTATGGCAGGATTAGAGGATACATGTAAAGTTTCTTGTAGTTTAATTGTGAAAATAAATGCTGCAGAAATGCTATGTCTTAAATTGTATTTTTTTTAACTTAAAGTGCTTTAAAGAGGAATAGTCAATTTCCTTCAAATCATACAACAGATATTGTGCATTACTGTAGGTTTTATTCTCAGTTTCTGTAATAGTGTTGTAGTTATGCAGCTTTTGTGACTTTTATTTCTTATGAACATGTATAATGCATATTAATAGAATATGGTATTTTGTAAAATGTATATTGCTATTTTTACTTTAACACGCTAATCATTTTTATGAATTTAGTTTTTATGTACTGTAGTAATTTTGTAATTGCTGTATTAGTTTAAGTTTGTGTAGCCCTTGTCCTTTTCGTTACTTGTTTTCAAGTAACTTGCTTCAGGCATCAGCAGTCACTAAGAAGATACAGATAACACCAACCTGGAGGTTAGAATCATAGAATCCCTACAGTGCAAAAGGAAGCCATTCAGCCCATCAGGCCTGCACCGACAACAATCTCACCCAGACCCTATCCCGTAACCACATGTATTTACACTGCTAATCCCCCTGACACTAAGGGGCAATTTAGCATGGCCAATCAACCTAACCTGCACATCTTTGGACTGTGGGAGAAAACCGGAACACCAGAGGAAACCCATGCAGACATGGGGGGAAATGTGCAAACTCCACAGTCACCCACGGCCGGAATTAAACTCGGGTCCCCGGTGCTGTGAGGCAGCAGTGTTAACCACTGTGCCACCGTGCCACCATTAACTTAGTTGGTTGGATGGCTGGGTTGTGATGCACAGCGACGCCAACAGCACAAGTTCAATTCCCGTATCAGCTGAGGTTATTCATGAAGGCGCCACCTTCACACCTTGTTCCTCGCCTGAGGTGTGATGATCCTTAGGTTAAAACACCACCAGTCGGCTCTCCCCCTCAAAAGGGAGAGCAACCTCTGGTCATCTGGAACTATGGCAACTTTACCTTTACACATAACGCCTAAGATATATCAATTAGAATGATGAACCTAATGAACATAAATCATTAGGAAGTGACACCACACATCTTATTACAAGTACGCAGACACACAAATTACCTTGTGGTGCCTTGCAATCTTAGTGGAAAAGCTGTAAACTTAATAAAATAACAGGAAAAGCAATAAAGAAAAGGATGTTCCCACAAATGACTAATATCGTAGGCAACCAGTTAGGAGTTAATGGGAAGTGACATCAACAAGGTGACTATCATCCTTAAAAGACCAATTAGACATTGATCATGCACCATTGAACCAATCAGGGACTGAGCATGTGCTCTATGGGCCAATCAGGATAAAGGATACTACTGATCATGCATTGAGGTAGTTACTAGCATGGATTAATAATCAGCCATTTTCTGTAACCAGATGTGTAACACAGCACAACTTAAGAAGGAAGAAGATAGACTCCAATCAACAGAACAAGAGACAGTGCCGGTCAACTGGAAGTCACAAGCTGGTGTTCCAGAGTGAATAGACTGATCCACTGCCTTTGTTAAGTATTGTGATTTTGGACTTATTACAATTAACTTAATAAATTCTGTGAAACTTGTGACAACATTCTTGTGCCCAAAATAGTCTCTAGCTAGCCAGGAACTGTAGGTTCCATTCAGATAACTTTCCCAACTCATTCTGACAATTGTAATTGACTTGAGTATTACAATTGAGATTAGGGTGAACCCCAGATATTACAAAGGTACCTTTAAATGGGTGGCCGTGACTGACTTCTGGTTCACAACTAGACAGCCCTTCCGAGTGGCCTGATTGGACGCGCTACCAATCGTTCTCTCACTCAGTTGGTTGGCTTCCCACCTGGCGGCTGCTAATTAGCTACAGCATGATTTATTTGACATGTAAAAAGGGCAGGGGTAAGGGCAGGGGTATGGGCAGGGGTGGGAGTTGGTGGTTTGCGAACTTCTGGGTTGGCCTCCCTCACCCCATCCAAAAGCATAAAATGTCCCTGTGTCTCTCTTAACTATAATACTTAAACCTTTGTCTCAAGATTCTACTGGATAAGGTTATTGGGGAAATTAGGATATAATTGAATCATGCACAATTTTGCCAACAATATATTACGTGTGCCCAGTACAACCCTGGGAAGGCAATAAAAATAAAACTACATCACCAGCCTCATCCCACCTTGGCAACGGATACAGATTGATTTTACAGGTCCGCTACCCCCATCAAAGGATAGTGGTATTGCCTAGCAATTGTAGATCAACTTACTCGGTGGGTGGAAGCATTCCCCACTGGGGATTGCTCCACTTAAGAATAGTAAGAAGTCTCATAACACCAGGTTAAAGTCCAACGTTTTTTTTGGTATCACGAGCTTTCAGAGCACTGCTCCTTCACCAGGTGAATCCCCTGACTCACCTGATGAAGGAGCAGCGCTCAGAAAGCTTGTGATACCAAATAAACCTATTGGACTTTAACCTGGTGTTGTGAGACTTCTTACTGTGTCCACCCCAGTCCAACACTGGCATCTCCAC